>NW_027397100.1:13993705-14017611 GCF_003265705.2 Callorhinus ursinus
ACTTAGAAAAATAAAAAGCAAGACAAAAGCTTGCCCTTCTAGGCACTGACAAACTAGAAAGCTACGGTATTACAAAAAATATAGTATTGTTAAAAGAACAAACAGAGCAGTAGAACAGAATAGGCAGCCGAAATAGATACATGCTTACATGGGGAACTTAATATGCGGTAACAATTGGACCATGGCTCAATGGAGAAAGCATAGATTATTCAGCATATAGTGGTGGGAAAACTGGCTCACTCCATGAGAAAAATATAAAGTGAATTTACACATTTCATCTTGCGTCTTGAAGATCTGAATGTGAAAGGCATAGCAAAAAAGTTATTAGAAAATAATGTCAGAACTCAACATCACTTGGCATTGGGGAAATACAAATCAAAACCACAATGAGATACCACCTCACACTGGTCAGAATGGCTAAAATTAACAACTCAGGAAATGACAGATGTTGGTGAGGATGGGGAGAGAGGGGAACTCTCTTACACTGTTGGTGGGAATACAAACTGGTACAGCCCCTCTGGAAAACAGTATGGGGGTTCCTCAAAAAGTTAAAAATAGAGTTATCCTGTGAACCAGCAATTGCACTACTAAGCATTTATCCAAGGAACACAAACATAGTGATTTGAAGGGGCACCTGCATCCTAAACAATGTCTACAGTAGTCAAACTATGGAAAGAGCCCAGAGTCCATCGACAGATAAAGGATAAAAGATGAATGGATAAAGAAGAAATGGTATATCTATACAATGGAATATTACTCAGCCATCAAAAGAATGAAATCGTGCCATTTGCAACAATGTGAATGGAACTTGAGGGTATTATGCTAAGTGAAATAAATCAGTCAGAGAAAGATAAAACCCATATGATTTCACTCCTATGTGGAATTTAAGAAACAAAACAGATGAACATAGGGGAAGGGAAGGAAAAATAAAATAAGATGAAAACAGAGAGGGAGGCAAACCATAGAGACTCTTTTTTAAAAAGATTTTATTTATTTATTTATTTATTTATTTATTTAATTTATTTATTATTAGAGAGAGAGAGAGAGAACAAAAGCAAGGGGAGTGGCAGGCAGAGGAAGAAGCAGGCTCCCCATTGAACAAGGAGCCCGATGTGGGACTTGATCCCAGGACCCTTGGGATCATGACCTGAGCCGAAAGCGGACACTTAAGCATCCCAAGAAACTCTTAACTATACGAAAGAAACTGGGGGTTGCTGGAGGGGAAGTGGGTGGGGGGTTGGGGTAACTGGGTGATGGGCATTAAGAAGCGTGCTTGATGTAATGAGCACTGGGTGTTATATGCAACTGATAAATCACTAAATTCTACCCCTGAAACTAAAATACAGCATATGTTAATTAAATTGAATTTAAATAAAAAATTTAAAGAAAAGAAAATAATGTCAGAGATTCTCTTTAAGACATAAGAATGGGGAAGACTTCTTTAATAAAATCACTGAGCATAACCCACAAAGCAAAAATTTGTTGAATTTGACTATACCAGAATTAAGTATTTCTGTTCAATGAATGACATATCATGGGCAAAGGTCATAGGTAGATGACAGTTTGGGGGATAAAATATCCAGTGACTAAAGCTGACTGGGAAATAGTATCAAAGATAAAGAATTCCTGCAGATCAGCAAGAAATCATCACCTGCTCAGAAGAAATAATGGGCAAATGCTATGAATAGGCAATTAACAGAAGTGGAAAGAGTCACTTATTCACTCATTCAACAAATGTTTGTGAAGTGTTGACTACATACCAGACACAGTTCAAGATACAGGAGGATACATCCATTAACAAAATAAACTAAAAGTCATGCTCTCATGGAGATATCAGGCTTTTCAGGAGACAATAAGTAAGACAGTGAGTAAGAGAAGAAAGTGATACTTTATTTAGATATAGTTAAATACAGATGATAAGCATTATGGAGAGTGGTGAAGCAGGGAGGGGTGGGCAGGAAGTGTGTGACTGGAAGGGAAGTGGTAAAAGATTTCGTGGAGAGGATATGAAAGAGGGAGCTTTGAGACTAACTGTGGGAACGGTGTACCAGGCAGAGGAAGCAGCAAGTACAAAGGCCCAGAGGGAGGGTCTATCCTGAAGTTTTGGGAAAACCATAAGGTAGTGATGCTGTCTACAGAATAAGTTAGATGCAGAGTAATTGGAGAAATATAATGGAGGTTGAGATCACAGAGGGTCTTGGAGGTCACTGAAAGAAAGTCATTCACGTATTTTGATCACAGGATAAGAGAAATGCAAATTAAAACAATGGTGTGGTATTACTTTATACCCATGAGACCAGTAAAAATAATGTGAGTGTTGGAGGGATTATGGTGATATGGTGACCCTGGTGCACTGCTGGTGAGAGGTGGGGAGATTTCCCTGCTTGTGTAAATGTCACTGATTTTTATTCTTGTTCCTTAAACTTAGGAGTTGTCCAAGATAAAACATGAAGACTTTATGCTTCTTTCATCATCTCAACTACTCCTGCAAGGGGATGGCTTCAAGTTTCTATCTCTTACCAGAACCCTCACACTTAAAACTCCAGAACATATAATATTTCCTTCACTCCCCACATTCTCTGAATTCCCATGATTCATGGATTGCTTTTACCAAATCTTTCACATCTGTCTCTTTCCTAGTCTCAAAGCAGACACAATTGGTTCCATGTGGACCGTATGGAATTGTCCCCAATTGTGTGTGGAATTGAGGCTGGAGAATTACTCAAATCCTAATAGCTAGCAATTTTTTACAGGCAGTGTCCTAAGAGGTACATAAGGGAGGAATTCAAGGAATAAAATATTTTACACTGACTTTAACCTGGCCATTTCACTCCCAGGAATCTATTCTATATAAATCCTTGTCCAAATATGTAAAGATATCTTATACAAGTATGATCACTGATGTGTTATAGAAAATTAGGAAATTATCAAGTGACTACCTAAATTATGGCTTATCTTACAGTGGGATTTCACAACTTTACAAAGAATGAGGTGGATCTTTTGGTGATGATAGAGAAAGATAATCCCAAAATACTATTAAGTGAACAAGAGAATGCTGCATAGCCTTGGACATAGTATGTTTACTTTTCGCTTTTTTTAATTTCTTTTTTTATTCAATTATAATAATGCTAAGTGAAATAAGTCAGAGAAAGGGAAATACCATAGGATTTCACTTATATGTGGAATTTAAGAAACAAAACAAATGAACAAAGAAAAGAGAGACAAACAAAAAACCGGACTCTAACTGTAGAGAAGAAACTGACGGCTTGTTGGTTATCAAAGGGGAGAGGGGGTGAGGGTTGGGTGAAATAGGTGAAGGCGATTAAGAGCACACTTATCATGATGAGCACTGAGCAATGTACAGAATTGTTGAATCATTATACTATACACAGTATGTTTACTTTTTTTAATAAGACAGAAATATTTAGATTCCTTTTTATATGATTCTGTGCATACATCGAAATGTACCTTGAGAGATAAATAACAAAGGAGAAAGCAGGCTACTTTGAGTAAGAAACTTTAAGTCCTCTTTAGTAGCAATTGCAAAGTTCTGTTGATGATTTTAGGTAGACTTTTAAAAGCAGTGATTACTAAAAGCCTAGACTTTCACTGTCAAAGGGAGAAGGAAAGTCAATTCTATTTTTCACATAACAGCTCTGCAGATATTTTATGATCTGTTCACCAAATTCCAGAATATTAGAAAAAAAGAAAGAACCTCATTTAAAGCTATCTCAGGACTTTTAGAGCCAAAAAACCATAGGAAAGAGGGCAATGGAGTCATTTTCAAGCTGGCACTCACTGGAAAGAGAACTGATGTGCATCAAGTTCTCATCTTGTTCCTTAGGCGGCAACTTGGAATAGAGAACCCAAAGCAACTCTGGATGTTGTGGTTGCCCCTGTCTATTGAGGACAACTTGTTCTACCCTTAGGTTCTACCTCTGCCGGGGAAATGGGCCCAATGTGGGGGCCATGGAGCTGCCCAAGTTGGGGAGTACAGTACCATGTTGGACATTCCATGGTCCAGAGCCCATCCCACCTCCATTTTTGCAACCTCCCTGGGTTCTGATTACGTAGGATCACTTGTGGTGGGAACACAAGGTTAGAAAAAGCCCGGAGCAGGAGTCTCACGGTCCTTGGGAAGTAGGAGGCAGTGTATCCAGGAGTCCAGAACCCTTGGTGCAGTTCACATCTGACCTAGAGTCTTATTGGACTCTCTGGAGTGGGGGCAGAGGGATGGGGCACTGAACTGGACAGATATGGACAGAGATGTAAAAGCTAATCCATACAGAACATCGCTCTGTTGGCTGGTGCATTGCTTGAGCCTCTGCTATAGGCACTGGGAGAGCATGCAGAAGATTATAAGTCACAAGCTTTTAGGAAGTGACTGGGGACATGGAAAAAGGGAGGGCTTGCATACCAGGCCATCTTCCCTGGCTTCCTCAGGCCTCTCATCAGGGTCCTGCCTTCTCTGCTCACAGTCCTGCTCACGCTAGCATAAGCCCGCATTTGAACTGTGTACTTGTTTGTCTCCCCATCCTGGACTGTGAGATTGCTGGGAATAAGGATTGTGTCTTTCATTTTTGAACCCCCCAGGCACAAAGCATATTCTCAGTGAAGGTTGGTGGAAATAAAAGGTAACAAACACATGCTAATCTATAGTCCAAATTCCTCACTTACCTATGTGCCCACCAGGGGAAGTGACTTGCCCAAGATAATGGAGCTGGCTTGCTGAAGAATTTGGGGGAGATAATTTGTAATAGGACTCAAAGGGGGATGATATCCAATGTCACGAGAAAGGCTTCCTACCCAAGGCAGCTCCACAATACTTTGGGATGTTACTTTTGACAAGGGCACCCTGGAGGCCATTGGAGGTCCTGGAGTCATCCATGAAGGCCTTGACATTCATATCTGCCTTTGGGATGCAGAACCTTGATGTGACCCCTACAGTCAACGAGCTTTATCCTGCTTCCTTACAGTTGCATTTTCACACCGCATCAACTCTTGCTTCCTCTTGTTTGCTTGGCCCTAAAAGTCCTTGTAGAGCTTTAGAGGGGGTTGCTGATTCTACTAGGATCAATGACCATACCTGCAGAAGAACAGTCTGCAGGAATTTACAGGGCTGGCATGTGGATTAAAAAAAAACTGTTCTCTTCTTGGATGACCCTGTGTGGAGTGCCCAGGATGGTGATGGGCTATTTCCAAATTAATTTTAGTTTAGTATGTTCTAACAGGCTGAACTCCCTTACTAGGACCTGGCTGCCCAGAGAGGTCAAGGGTATTCTGTAACTGACTTGGTCAAGCTGAGGTTAAGTGATGGAATAGGAGAAATTTCTACACAGGATAAAGAATAGCTCTTCTGGTTCCATCCAAGCATAAAAAACTTATGTTTTTAAATGTTATGAATGGTGTGTCTCCATGTCCTGATGATGAAGAGATCCTTGGTCCTTTCCAAATGGAAGGCTTTGAGAAAACCATTCTTTGTCCTGCTACAGAAAAGCAGAAACAGGGGTGCCTGGGTGGCTCAGTTGGTTAAGTGGCTGCCTTCAGCTCAGGACATGATTCTAGGGTCCTGGGATAAAGCCTCACATCAAGCTCCCTACTCAGCTCTCCCTCTCCCTCTGCTGCTCCCCCTGCTTGTGCTCTCTCTCTGTCAAATAAATAAATAAAATCTTAAAAAAAAGAAAAGCAGGAACATCTGAATTACTCCACCCCAATTCATAGTCTACCCTAATGTCATTGAACGTCACGTTCTCAGAAGGGATTTCTCTGGATATTCATAATTGAATAGGAGAGGCCCTCCTATTCAAGTTGTCATTTGGTCTGAGTGCCTTTCTTATTTCATTTGTATTAGCAATCACAAATTATGTATGTTTTCGCTTGTTTATTTTCCACTTTCTTTGCTAGACCGTAAGCTTCATCAGATCAGGTAACAAGCCTGTCATCTTCAGCATTATAGCTCCAGTGTCAACCACATGTCTTTAAATAAAATAGCTATTTAGAAAATATTTGTTGAATAATGAAATTAGCCCTTTTTGGCCTTAGTTTTCTCATCTATAAAATGTGATAGTACTAGTATCTATGTCACAGGGGTTTGGTTTTGTTTTAGTGCTGCTAGGTTTGAGTAGCGTTTTATTCTCAGAATTCAAATTTAGTTGTTAAATTCCCAAGAAGGGAAATAGAGCTCCTGATATTGTAACATCTGCAGTTTAGAGAGAATGGTATCAGCAAGTAGCTCATAATTATTTAGAACAAAAACTGGTTGGATAAGGGATACTTGGCTGGGGAACTTTCTGCAAGACTCTGGCCAATAGTCTGGGTTTAACTGTGCTTGCTGTTATAAGCTCTTCCTGTTCAGGATAAGATTTTCTTACAAGTTCCCATAACCTGAGATTATCAAACCATGATGGGGAGCTCAAGGCTCCTCACCTTGTTGAGTCACCAAGAAGATGTAGTTGTGCAAAGATCAAAACCAATATGGAGTCCTTGAGGACTTCTATGTGGTCCTTTGGAATGGACCTCTTAAAAGAGGTAACAAAGAGGTATGAAATGGAACTGATCTTGAGCTCTGTCCTCTCAATGGTGCTTATACTGGAGCATTTATTTGAGATTTTTTTTTTCTTGTTCTTTTCTAGGTCCTCCTCTCCTCACACACACATCCTCAGGAAAGCAAGTATTATCATGTAGGATTCAGCTACCTCCTGGCTAGGCCCTTGGATTGCCAAATATGATCAGACCTTGGGTCAAGAAAATAACCCATGAAGGGATGACTGGCTGGCTCGGCCATAGGAGCATGTGACTCTTGATCTTGGGGTTGTGAGTTTGAGCTCCATGTTGGGTGTAGAGAGTACTTAAATAAATAAAACATTAAAAAAATCTATTTAAAAAAAAAAAGAGAAGAAAAGAGGCCCATTGTGCTTGCAAATCAGCAGGGTTGTCCTTGTCATCTAGTCCTTAAGCAAAGGAGACAGGATTCCTCAGAGCATTCCTCTGGCCCAGCTGCATTCTAGGGCAGGATCTCAGACAGAAGGCTTTTTTGTCTGTTTATTTATTTATTTAGAGGAGTGGTTATTTTATTTTTAACTGAAATACTTGACATATAATATTGTGTAAATGTAAGGTGTAGAACATGTTGATTTGATACATTTATACATTGTGTAATATGATTGCCATTTTAGTGATAGCACCTCTATCATGTCACGTAATTTCCTTTTTTTTTTTTTTTGGTGGAAATAGTTAAGATCTAGTCTCTTACCAAGTTTGATGGCTATAATACAATACTGTTGTCTATATTCACTATATTGTGCATTAAATCTCCAGGACTTAATACTTACCTACTAGTTGCAAGTTTGTGCCCTTAAACAGTATCTCTCCTGCCCCTGGTGACCCAACTCCCAGCCCCTGGTAACCACTATTTTACTTTCTGTTTTTAAAAATTTGTCTTTTATTTAAATTCCACATATAAGTGATATCATACAGTATTTGTCTTTTTCTATCTGACTTATCTCACTTAGCATAACGTCCTCAAGGTCCACCCATGTTTTGCAAATGGCAGGACTTCCTTCTTTCTCATGGCTGAATAATATTCCATCGTATACATACACCACATCTTCTTTACCCAACTTGTCCATTGAAGGACACTTAGATTGCTCGCTTCCATATGCTGGCTACTGTGAACAATGCTGCAATGAATATGGAAGTACAGATGTCTCTTTGAGATCCTGTTTTCATTTCCTTTAAATATATACCCAGAATTGGAATTGCTGGATCATATGGTAGTTCTATTTCAGATGTTTTGAGAAACCTCAATATTGTTTTCCACAGTTGCATTCCTACCAACAGTACACAAGGGTTCTCTTTTCTCCAGATCCTCACCAACCCTTATTAACTCTTATCTTCTTGGGGATGGCCATGTTAGTGTGAGGCGATTTCATATTGTGGTTTTAAGTTGAATTTCCCTGTTGGTTGGTGATATTGAGTACCTTTTCATGTATGTGTTGGCCATTTGTATGTCTTCTTTGGAAAAACGTTTTTGTTCAGGTCCTTTGCCCATTTCTTAATCTAACTGTTTTGCTACTGAATTGTTATATGTTCCTCATATATTTTGGATATTAATCCCTTGCTGGATAAATGATTGCAAATATTCTTTCCCATTCCATAAGTTTCCTTTTTATTTTGTTGACAGTTTCTTTTGCTGTGCAGAAGAGTTTTAGTTTGATGTAGTCCTGTTTGGTGATTTATGATTTTGTTGCTTGGACTTTGGTAACACATGCAGCAAATCATTGCCAAGACCACTCTCAAGGGGGTATTCCCCCTTGGTTTTCTTCTAGGAGTTATACAGTTTCAGGTCTTCAATTTCAGTCTTTAATCTATTTTGAGTTCATTTTTGTGAGTGGTGTAAAATAGGGGTCCAATTTCATTTTTTCTACAGATAGTTATCCAGTTTTCCCAGAACCATTTAATGAAGACCCTATTCTTTCTCCATTGAATATTCTCCACTGGGGCTCTCTTGTTGAATATTTGTTGACCATATATGTGGGGGCTTAATTCTGGGGTCTCCATTCTGTTCCATTGGTCTATGTCAGACAGACAGTTACAACCAAAGATGAGTTAGTAATAAATGGGATGCATTTATCTGAAGTGTCTTCTATTTTATACAGAAATTCTTAGTGTCCTGGTAGCTGTTGGTCAAAAAAATCATGGAGCTACTTATGTTGACCAAGAAGGCAAGTAGAAAACAAGGAATTCATCAGATACTTTTCAAACTCTTTGGCCTAGATGGAGAGAATGGTACCCTTGACATGGGACACTAGCAAAGCAGGTACAAAAGAAATGGAAAAATGTTTATCTTGGATGAAGTAATTTGATATTTGATGTTTCAAAAAATTATTGAGGAAATTTTGTGGGAAACACTGGAAGTTTTCTAAGTTTTCTTCTATTATATTGATTGATTATTGTTTTGTTTTGAATTACATATTGGTGAGGGTGGAACACCACTGTATTTTCAGTGAGTACTTTGGGCACCTCAAAGTCTTAATCCAGCCTTGTAAGGACAGAGATGAATGACAGCAGAGAGGAGGTCACGTGCCTTAATGGACTCATGAAAGAGAGACTGGAATTAACAATCCTGGGCCTGACAAGTCCCAAATTTCTTCTGCTTCACTCTAAATTTTTGTTTGTCTCATGATGACTAATGGTACATGCTCCAAAACATCATTTCTTTCTGAACCAGTGTTTACAATTCGGCATCTCCTCCTAGGTGCTTGGGTTGGTCTGTGTGGTTGAGAATCTGTCTTGCTTGGAATGCAGCAATAGTCACCATTTTTACATGGCTTTTTCACCTGTTCACCAGATTTGCAGTTTTTCCTGCAGTGTCCTTTTATGATCCAGCAAGATTTTTGGCCCCCACAGACTGAAAAGAGTAAAGAATGTCAATTATCTCAAGATATTAATGCTTATAGTTGTAACAATTAGAATGACCATATTTGTAATCTTCACAATAACCCTGTGTTCAGTAGGAGAGATTGTGTAAGCAAGAAAGATTTGATATATACCTTATTTCTAAGCATCTTATTGTCAATCTCAAAAGAACTTGCTAGCCAGCAGGAGCTGTAATTTTTTTTTTTGGTAAGAAGTTGTGCGATTATGTAAAATTAGCTAAGCAGAGTAGGCTAATTGAATTCTGTTTCAGCAGAGTTATTTGCATTTATCATACCATAGGTATAGAAGTTTCTGCTTGAACGGATCCACAAATGCCAGAGAAATAATTGCTCTAACAGGCAATAATGAAACAAAATCAGTGTTTTACTTGGCCATCTCAGAAACACAGCTATAGTAGATTATTACTGATTCTCACACTCAAGCATGCATCACAACTCCCCAGATGGCTTGTTAAGACACAGACTGCTGGCCCCACCCCAGGATTTCTGATTCAGTATGTCTGAGATGGGGTTTGAAAATTTGCGTTTCTAAAAAACTATGAGACTTTGATGAAAGAAATTGAAGAAGACACAAGTAAATGGAAAGATGTCCTGTGTTCAGAGATTGGAAGAATCAATTCTGTTAAAGTGTCCACACTACCCAAAACCATCTATAGATTCAATGCAATCTCTATTAAAAAAATACCAATGGCATTTTTCATAGAAATAGAAAAAGCAATTCTAAAATTCATATGGGACTACACACACACAAAAAAATCCCACAAAAAAACACCCAAATAGCCAAAACAATCCTGAAAAATAACAAAGCTGGAGACATCATACTTCCTGATTTCAACTATATTACAAAGCAATAGTAATCAAAACAGTATGGTACTGACATAATGGAACAGAATTGAGAGCCCACAAATAAATCCCTACATATAAGGTCAACTAATGTTTGACAAGGGAGGCAAGAACACTCAGTGAAGGAAGGATAGTCTCTTCAACAAATGGTGCTGGGAAACTGGATGTCTACATGCAGAAAAATGAAATTGGTCCCTTATCTTACACCAATCACAAAAATGAACTCAAGATGAATTACAGACTGAAAGTGAAGACCTGACACTCTAAAACTCCTAGAATAAAACCTAGAGAAATATCTCCTTGACATTGGTCTTGGCGATGATTTTTGGATAGGCCTTCAAAAGCCCAAGCAATAAAAGCAAAAATCAACACAGAGGACTACATCAAATGAAAAATCTTCTGCATGGCAAAAGAAACTATCAACAAAATGAAAAGGCAATCTACGGAATGGGAGAAAATATTTGTAGATCATATAACTGGTAAAGGATTAATATCCAAAATGTATAAAGAACTCATACAACTTAGTAGCAAAAAAAAAAAAATACAAACACAAAACAACAATCCAGTTAAAAAAGAGCAAAGGACCTAAATAGATAGTTTTCTAAAGAAGACATTGAAATGGCTAACGGGTACCTGAAAAGTTGCTCAACTTCACTAATTATCAGGGAAATGCAAATTAAAACTGAAGTGAGATATCACTTCACACCTGTTAGAATGGATACTAAAAGAAATAAGAGATAACAAGTGTTAGAGAAGATGTGAAGAAAAAGGAATCCTTGTGCACTGTTGGTGGGGATGTAAATTGGTATTGCCACTATGGGAAACAGTATGGGGTTTCCCCCCAAAATTAAAAATAGAACTATCATATGATCCAGCAATTCCAATTCTGGGTATATATCTGAAGGAGAGAAACCACTATTGTGAAGAGATGTCAGTACTCCTATGTTCATTGCATCATTAACCACAACAGCCAAGGTATAAAAATAACAGCCAAGGTATACAAGTGTCTAGCAACAGATGAATGGATAAAGATCATACACACACACACACACACACACACACACACACACACAGGAATATTATTCAGCCATGAGAAAGAAGGAAATCCTGCCATTTGCTACAACACGGATGGATCTTGAAAGCATTATGCTAAGTGAAA
Source organism: Callorhinus ursinus (assembly GCF_003265705.2). NCBI lineage: Eukaryota > Metazoa > Chordata > Mammalia > Carnivora > Otariidae > Callorhinus > Callorhinus ursinus. Next base: position 14,005,145 of record NW_027397100.1, read on the forward strand.
TAAGTCAGACAGAGAAAGACAAATACTGTATGATCTTACTCATATGTGGAATCTAAAGGCATCAAACTCATAGAAACAGAGATTAGAATGATGGTTACCAACGGGCAGGAGAAATGGGGAGATGTTGTTCAAAGAGTACAAACTTCCAATTATAAGATAAAATAAGTTCTGGAGATCTAATATACAGCATGGTGATTATAGTTAACAATACTTAATTAAATACTTGAACTTAATACTTAATTAAATACTTGAACACTGCTAAGAGAGTAGATCTCAAATGTTCTCACCACACACACACACACACGCACAAAGGAAATTATGTGACATGATGGACATGTTAGCTAACTCTGTGGTGGCTATCATTTTGCTATATATAAGTGTATCAAGTCAACACATTATATACTTTAAGCTTACACAACATCATATGTCAATTATATCTCAATAAAGCTGGAAAAATGTGCATTTCTAACAAGTTCCCAGGTGATGCTGATGGTGGTGATTGGGAGAACTCGGATCCTATAGACAAAGTCTATAACATACCTGGAGGAAATGTCCACACATTAATAAATTCTGGAAGGGCAAAAACCAAGAATTGTACAGAAACTCTGAGGTTGGAATATCCCCACAGTTAGATGAAAATATGTTTCCTTTTAATTTTGAGATGTTTGTGAAAGGCCTATTGGTCACTTCACAGAAAACAGATGGGGAAGACATAGAATTTTCCAAGTTTTATTGGATAGAGTACATTTAATTGACAAGTTTTGCCTGTTGAGGCATTATCCCTTGTTATCCCTAAACTGTCAAAATTTGGCTGTTAACTGTTAAGTGAATCTAAACAGGTTTTCCAATAACACATATTATAATTAAGAAAGACTAAATTTAAAACTTGAGAAGTGCAACTGATATCATTGTATACTTCATTGGGTCTTGATGTTTTATTATCAATCTTAAGAGTTCCCAAAGGGTCATATATAGTTTTAAAAATATTTTTTAACTTGATCCAATACTCAACAATGGCTGAAATTTGCTACTCTGTACACTTTAGTGATACCACATATCATTTCAAATGAAAGAAGATATTCAGGAATCAGGTTGGATATTGAAAACAAAAGGATAGAAGAAGGACAAATAGGAGGAAATCTAGGTAAAAATTACAGAAGGCATAAACCTAGAAGCTGTATATAACGAACTTATGCTTGAGTTTTTAAAGTAAAAATTTAACTCAAGCATAACATGTTCCAGAAACAGGCACTAAGTATTGATGTGCAACTGAATGGATCATCATAAAACTACTCGTGTAATCAGCACTAGAAAGCCCCTTCATGTCTTCCTACAGCCATTAATGTTCCTCTCCTCCCCCATTCCCCACACTGCCCAAGGTAATCCCACCCTGATTTCTAATATCATGTGGTAGGTCAACTGTGAAAAAGGCCCCCAGATTTTCACCCTTTTTTGGATCCACACCCTTTGCTCTATAATTTCATGATTCTCTTCCATTATGGTTGAGGGGATCTGTCCCACCATTTGACTCTGGGCATATCCATGTGACTTAGTTGTTAGCAAATATAATTTCTTATATAGGTCAAAGTTTATTTATCAATGTGCTGTTTGGTTTCCAAACAAATGAGTTATTTGCTGTTCTTTTATTATCAATTTCCAATTTTATTGGTTATATTGGAGATATTATTCGATTTAATGTAGCTTTCTTTGTGGTCGTATATCTGAGATATTTTTGTAAATTTTGTAAAATTTTTGTGTTCTCAAAAGAAAGCTTACTCTCTGTTGGGCAGAGAAATGTCCTCATATAAATATATATATCTAGTTTATTCCATACATTGGTCAGATCTTCAGTGTGTTGTTACCAGTTAAGTGTTAAAATTGGGTTAAAGATCTTCAAAAGCCATTGTTCACTTAATTATTCCTCTCTGAAGTATCATCATTTGCCGTTTTTCTTTGTTTAATTTTTAATTTAAATTCAGTTTAATTAACATATAGTGTATTGTTAGTTTCAGAGGTAGAATTTAGTAATTCATGAGTTGCCTATAACACCCAGGGCTCATTACATCAAGTATCTTCCTTAATGCCCATCACCCAGTTACCCCATCCCCCCCCCCCCTCCAGCAACCCTCAGTTTGTTCCCTAGAGTTAAGAGTCTCTTATGGTTTGTCTCCCTCTCTGATTTGTTGTTTTTCAAATCCGGAAGCTGAAATTGTAAGTGCCAAAGGTTCTTATGACCCAGTTATTTCTTTTACCAGTACATAACCTGCCTCTTTATCAATTATTATATATTTTGCCTGAAATTCTTTGCCACATATTAAGATTGCTACTTCAGCTTTCTTTTAGTTTATATTTGCCTGGTATGGCACTTCAATATCTTAACCCATATCTTTTTAGATCAAGCATGTCTGTGTCTTTTAGATTACCTGTTGTTTGATCTTTCCTTCTCATTTGAAAGCCTAAGCCTTTATCTAGTGAGTTTAATTCATTTACATTAATTGTAATTAAAATTACATTAGGATTTATTTCTGCTATCATTTTATATTTTCTACTTGTTTTTTTCTTATTTACTATTTTTGATTAGATAGATAAGGGTTTTTTTCCCAGCTGGTTTAAAATGTGCTCATTTTATTTTTATTCTTATGCTGTTAGCAATAGCACGAAGCCCATGTCCATGATAATCTATCTTTATTGATTACTGAAATTTGTCTATAATTATACCTTACTTTTAACAAGGCAAGTACCTCAGCAATGCTTTCATATTCCTGGCCTTTCTCTCCACTGACCCTTGGCCATCCCCTCCCGAATCACATTAATTATCTAAAACTTATGGGAATTATGGGATACATTTTCTTTGTCTATACCCCCCAAGTCTAGTTTTTTTTCAAGTCAACTAAAAAATTACAAACTAATTGATAATTCTTACCTCTCATATCAATTCCACCTTTCTCCTGGATTCATTTCTTTTTTTATTTGAGTTCTTCCTCCAAGAGTGTTTTCAAAATGTGTCTTTGTGTGGCAAACATTCTTAGGCCCTCTAGCTTGAGAATATTTTTGTTATACTTCTATATAGTAAATAGAGCAGTGTAAATGAATATGAGATTTCTAGGTTCATGGTTCTTTTCCTTCACTATTTAAAGTATTTATTTTCCTTTCATATCAGTGTTACAGTTGAGAAGTTGCCACAACCTTGATTTTTCTGGGTTTATATAAAGAATGTTCATTTGGGTCTTCTAAAGGTTTTTTGCCCTGGATGGTGAGTGATTTCTTCTGGCTATGTCTGATCCAAAGGAGACATGGAATAAGTACTCATGAAAAACAAAATCATAAACTTACTCTAACTAGCAAGTCCACCTCTAGGAACTTATTTTGAAATTTTTGTCCAAGTAAGTAAAAACAAATGTGCAAAAAGCCAGTTGCAGTTCTATTTGTCTTATCAAAGATCTGGAAAGTTCACATTTTACCCTGAATAAGGGTTAGATGTACACATTATGGTCTGTCTACATGATGGAATAGTATGTGAGTCCTAGAAGCAATGAGGTTAATTTTTATGTGTCGACAAGGAAGTTGTCTACCATGTATTGAATAAAAACATTTTAGAGCTATATATAGTTACTTTTTTTGATTAAAAAAAAGAACTATAAGCACACACATACTTATATGCATTTAATTGTACCTTGTCTAAAAATTATTCAGGCCTTCATATATAGTAGTTTCACAGCTCTGGCCACTTGTTTATATAATCTTATTATAAATCATTAGCAAAATCACAGGTTTTTATAGTTGGAAAGGAGCAGAAAGGACTGTGCTCTCTTCCACATGACTGCTCTGCAGATATTTTCATTCCAGAGTAGAACAAGATTTTATATGGAGAGATAACAGAACTTAGTGTCTGAGAAGGCCTTCAAGACTCATGATCTGGTAGGGACTGGAAAGACAGCTGAAGTCAGGCAGTTGCTCAGTTGGGTCCTTGGGACATTGGTGCAAAGTACCAAGGCAATTTTGGATGCTGAAGTTACACCTGAGTATGAGAAGGACTTTTTGGAAGACATCCTGCCCTACTCCATGGATCTAGGGTTCCTGGCTAGATACACATTCCCAGTATGGGGTCTCAGGTCTGTCTTGGGAGTCCATTCTGATAAGGTCAAGCAGATTTCAGGCACCCTTGAAAACCTCGACTGAATGGACAGAAAGGTAATAAACCTTCATGGCCAGTTCCCCACCCTAGCTCTCTTCCTTTTTCCTTGGTTTTGGTTACCTGGCTGCATCTGGAACAGGATAAAAAATACAATAAGGGTCAGGAGTAAGAATTTCATAGTCTTTAAGAAGGATGTGGCAGATCCAGGAGTCCAGAACATTCTGCGGTGGGGCTCTGGACTCAGGTTTTTATTTGCCTCCATTGGGTGGGGCTTAAGGGGTAGGTCATGGGCAATGAAACAAAACGAGGTACAAAGGAACGTTGACCTGTAGGCCAGAATCATTAATTGATAATTCACTACTCAGAACCCTGTTCTGAAGGGAGGCAGAAGAATAGAAGAGGAGGCGAAAATATCGGGGCAGTATATAAAGAGAGAATCCACACATCGGGGGGGGGATCTTCCTCGCTCCCTCCCCGACCCCACTCATGGGAGTGTTGCAATGTCTCTGCTCTTGGTGCTTCCCCTCTAAGTTAGTCCTCATCGCACTGCATTGGGACCAAATGAAAACTCTTTCCCTTTGTACTGTGTTTCCAGGGTCAGGGGCTTAAATTAAGAGGGACATGGAAAAGAATAGTTTAATGAAGTGAATAAACACATTTTTATACATTGCATAACACCCTGGAAACTCTTATAATCAGGATCTTTGGAATCAAGTAGGTCAGACTTCCTTATTTTACGGATGGAACAATGAGGTCAAGGAAGGAGTGACTAGCAGGATAATTGGGGAGAGGACTCTCAGAACAGGGTCTGAGATAATCAGACATGCCCTATTTCCGAGGCAGATGAGGTGCAATGGGGATCCTTCTGAGATGGGCATCCCAGGAAAGAGTCCAGTAACTTCTATGACTACCTCAACATACAGAGCTGACTTTGGACCCAGCTGGCACACCAGATACAGCTTAGTTTTTTCTCTTTTAGGCTTCATTTCTGCCTTGTATCAACCCTTGCAGGGATGAGTCATAGAATCTTATGTTTACATACCTGTTTTGTCATAGAAGTACTAATAAATCTTCAAAGGAAGAAGCCCCTGATGTTCTTGGTCTGAATGTTTCCAGGTGGTTTATTTCTTCTGGTCATTTGGGAGGGGCAGTTTCTTTCTAGGCTTAATGGATTATGGTCAGAAATTAGGGCTTGTTAGTCTTCAGTTTTGGGAATTTTGTAATGATTTCTTTCCGCCAATAAACCAGGTTCTTGGTAATGATCTGGGACAGTGTCCTCTATTAAATTAAGCTTTTTTACTGTTAACCAAATTCTAATATTCTTACTTAATTTCTATTTACATGAACTATGAAATACTCACATAATTGTATTAAAATCCCCCAAGTGTAACTAAACATTTATTCATTTATTTATTTATTTTTAAAGATTTTATTTATTTATTTGAGAGAAAGAGAGAATGAGAGATAGAGAGCACGAGAGGGAAGACGGTCAGAGGGAGAAGCAGACTCCCTGCCGAGCAGGGAGCCCGATGCGGGACTCGATCCCGGGACTCCAGGATCATGACCTGAGCCAAAGGCAGTCGCCCAACCAACTGAGCCACCCAGGCACCCTGTAACTAAACATTTAATCAAATTCTTCTAACATTAGATTTTACATTACAAATTAATTTTGTTGCTTTATTTTATGGGGCATAAATTTTTATGACTGTCACAACTTTTGTGTAGATCGTGAAATTTATTTTTATTTTTAACTAACATACAATGTTATATTAGTTTCAGGTGCACAGTATAGTGATTGAACAATTCTATATAGTACTCAGTGTTCATCATGACAAGTGAAGATGGTGAAATTTACTTAGTCGTGTCCTTGAATTCCACTTTGACTTTTTTCTTTTTTAAGATTTTATTTATGGGGCACCTGGGTGGCTCAGTCGTCTGCCTTCGGCTCAGGTCATGATCCAGGGGTCCTGGGATGGGGCCCCGCATCGGGCTCCCTGCTCCACGGGAAGCCTGCTTCTCCCTCTCCCACTCCCCCTGCTTGTGTTCCCTCTCTCGCTGTGTCTCTCTCTGTCAAGTAAGTAGATAGAATCCTTAAAAAAAAAAAAAAAAGATTTTATTTATTTATTTGCCAGAGAGAGAGAGAGAGAGTGAGCACAAGTAGGGGAAGTGGCAGGCAGAGGGAGAAGCAGGCTCCCTGCTGAACAAGGAGCCTGATGCAGGACTCAATCCCAGGACCCTGGGATCATGACTTGAGCTGAAGGCAGACGCTTGCCACCCAGGCATCCCATCCATTTTGACTTTTGTATTCTGGCTGTGCATCTGATTTAGCATTTGCAGTTCTTTCAATAATCTATAAAAAATTATTGTACTGCACTTCTGACTTCCAGAATTGCAGGTGAGAAGTTTGATGTCAGTTTGATTCTTTTTCCTTTGTTAGTATCTTGTATTCTTTTGCCTGGAAGCTTCTGATATGAACTTTCTATCCTGAAAATGTAGATTTTTTTGTTGTTGTTTTACAAGTTTATGTCTAGCTGTGTGCTTTCTCTCAGGATATGTGTGGGTCTTGGTGAATCCTTTCAATGTTAAAAACTCACATTTTTCTTCAGTTTTGAGAAATTTCCTTCTATTATATTTCTTTTTTTTATCTTTTAATTTTTTATTGTTATGTTAATCACCATATATTACATAATTTGTTTTGGTGTAGTGTCTTCTATTATATTTCTAATTATAACTTCTACAAGCTCTTCTTCTAATTCTTGAGCTCATTATTTGGAGAGGTAGCATGAAAGTGTTCTTTAAAATACTTTTCCCTCCTGGAGCGTGTAGCAGAAGTCTTCCCATGAAAGCATGAGGAAAGTACAGGAAGCTAACAATTTTAATTTTGTTGTATTTTGTTTTGCATTGTAAAATATCTCTTCCATTTTATCATGGAGACCACCAGTTCAGTTCTTCTTGTGACCATCCTTTGTTTACTTCTTTTAATATAATTTTAAACTGACTATATTGCTTTGAGATCTGGTTGGTATTTTTTGTGTGTGCTCCATTATGTGAAAAAATTAAATTTTTATCTGATTCTTCCATTAACTGCACTTCAAAGATAATGTAGTAGGAGTAAACTGTTCTTGTCTGTATAGCATGTCTCTTGGGGGAACTGCCTCCCTCAGTGAACCTGCTAATTATAGGACCGTAACCTTATAACTGCTGGTGAAGACACATGAGCTGTAATGTGTGAATGGATTTTCTGTGTGGAATTAAGATCTCAAGCAGAGAAAACATGGAGACTGGAGGTCACATGTCCTCATGCTAGAGGGATGGGGTTGCAAAATTGTGGCCTTCCCAGCTCCAGGGAGGGAGATGTGCTCTCTCACCTTGTCTCATATGACACAGAATTACTCAAAAAAAAGTCGGTTCAGATTTGGGGCATCAAAAACAGATGAGGGGCACCTGGGTGGCTCAGTTGGTTAAACATCTGCCTTCGGCTCAGGTCATGATCTCAGGGTCCTGGGATTGAGCCCTGCGTTGGTTCCCTGCTCAGCGGAGAGCCTGCTTCTCTCTCTCTCTGCCCCTCCCCCTGCTCATGCTCTCTCTCTCTCTCTTTCAAATAAATAAATAAAATCTTAAAAAAAAAAAACAAAACAGATGAATGACCACTACTGCCCTCGATGTCATAAGTGTCAGAGCCAGATTCAGACCCATGTCTGTCTGACATCAGTTTTTGGTCTTTATCACTATGATATACTTATTGTGAAACACTCATCTTTTTATTTTTTTTAAGATTTTATTTATTTATTTGTCAGAGAGATAGAGAGCACAAGCAGGAGGAGTGGGAGAGGGAGAAGCAGGCTTCCTGCTGAGCAGTGAGCCCGATGTGGAACTCGATCCCAGGACCCTGGGATCATGACCTGAGCTGAAGGCAGTCGCTTAACCGACTGAGCCACCCAGGCGCCCAACACTCATCTTTTTAAAAAGAGAATGTCCTCATGCTGTTCAGAAACTGTTTAGTTTGATGTGGTTCCACTTATTTATTTTTACTTTTATCGCCTGTACTTTTGGTGTCAATTCCAAAAGATCATCGCTAACACCAATCTCAAAGAGCTTTCCCCTATATTTTCTTCTAGGAGTCTTACGTTTTCAGATCTTACGTTTAAGTCTTAATCCATTTCTAGTTATTTTTTGTGACTGATGTAAGCCCGGGGTCTAGTTACATTTTTTTGCATGTGAATATCCAATTTCCCAGCATCATTTATTGGAGAGTCTGTCTTTTCACCACTGAGTATTCCTGGCTCTCTGTCAAATATTAATTGACTGTATATATGCAGGTTTGTTTCTGGGCTCTCAAGTCTGGTCCACTGGTCTATGTGTCTGTTTTAGGCCAGTATCATACTATTTTGATTATTACAGCTTTGTAATATAGTTTGAAATTAGGAACTGTAATGCCTCCAGGCTTATTCTTCTTTCTCAGGATTTGTTTTGGCTGCTTGGGGACTTTTGTGGTGTCATATGAACTTTTTTTCTACTTTTGAAAAAAATGCCATTGGAATTTTGATAGGAATTGCATTGATTCTATAGATGGCTTTAGGTAGTATGGATAGTTTAACAATATTAAATATTAATTCTTTTAATCCATTAATATGGAATATCTTTCTATTTACTTGTGCCTTCTTCAATTTCTTTCATCAATGTCTTAAAATTTTCAGAATAGAGATCTTTCACCTCCTTGGTTAAATCAGCCACTCCATGACTTTTGATTGGAGAATTTAATCCATTTACTTTTAAGGTAATTATTGATAGGTAGGCCTTAACAGTGCCATCATATTATTTTCTGGCTGTTTTGTAGTGACCTTGTTCCTTTTTTCCTCTCTCACTGTCTTCCTTTGCAGATGGATAATTTTCTTTTTTTTTTTTAAATATATCCACTTTATTTTTTTTTTAAGATTTTATTTATTTATTTGAGAGAGAGAGACACAGCGAGAGAGGGAACACAAGCAGGGGGAGTGGGAGAGGGAGAAGCAGGCTTCCCGCCGAGCAGGGAGCCCGATGCGGGGCTCGATCCCAGGACCCTGGGACCATGCCCTGAGCGGAAGGCAGACGCTTAACGACTGAGCCACCCAGGTGCCCCTGCAGATGGATAATTTTCTTTAGTGGTATGCTTTGATTCCCTTCCCTTTGTCTTTTGGGCATCTACTGTAGGTTTTTGCTTTGTGGTTACTGTGAAGCTTACATAAAACGTCTTATAGAAGTAACAGTCTATTTTAAGCTGAAAACAACAATAGCATACAAAAACCCTACCCTTTTACTCCCTCCTCATTTTTTGTTTTTGATGTCACAATTTACACCTTTTAATATTTTGTCTTCATCAACAAATTATTGTAGTTATAGCTATTTTTAATACTTTTATGAGAGTTAAGTGATCAACACACCACCATTTTCAATCAAACATTCTTAATTTGATTATATACTTATCTCTATCAGTGTGTTGTATACTTTCATATGTTTTTATCTTACTAATTAGCTTTTCTTTTAGCTTGAAGAACTCCTTTCAGCATTTCTTGTAAGACAGGTCTAGTGGTGATGAACTACTGCAGCTTTTGTTTGGGGAAGTCTTTTCTTCATTTCTGAAGGACCATTTGGCTGGATAGAGTATTCTTGTTTGGCAGGGTTTTTTCTTTCAACATTTTGAGTATATCATCCCAGTCTCTCTTAGCCTGCACAGTTTGTGAGGAATTCTTTTTATCTTGTTACTTTTAAAGTTCTTATAAGTCTTAGGACTATGTGCCTTCTTTTGATCTCTCAAAGCCAGGTCAAGTGCTAAATGCCTCCCATTTATTTTCCCTAGTACAGTTCCCTAAAGTGTTCAAAGTTATGTGCTTTCACTCAATCCAGCAGAGTTGAGCTTCCATCTGAGTGTGCTTGTGCATGATCTGCAGAATCTTGTGCATGCCATCTGTAGGGGAATACAGGTGATACTGGCTACATCAGGGAAGGGGTGTGCGGAGTGCAGGCGATGTGTCGTATGAACTTCATTGGAAAGCCCCTTGGTAGAGCCCATTAGGTTGTTAGTAGAATCCATGGTTCTTCGTTGAGTTTGCACCCCAGTTGCTGTGAGTGCCCCCATTTTTGCTCGTAGCTGCCACCAGACTAGTCAGTCATGTTGATCCCCTCAGTGTTCTGGGTGGGGCAAGAAAGAAGTGGGACTCTTGGGTAGTGTCCTGCACAATGGGGGAAGCTGGGTACTCACTGCGCTCTCATTTTCCTTATTGGAGAAATCATAGGCTAAGGTGGTCACTGAGCTGTGACGTCTTGGGGGAAAGGTGATGCAGGTAATTTGAAACTGTTCTTCTCATCCTTTTCAACGTATCCGCTCTCATATTTTTGCTCCATTGGGGTTCTGGGATTTTTTTGCTGGATTCTTGGGCTCCCACAAAGATACTCACATCTGTGGGTGGTTGTCAAAATCAGTGTTTCTATGAGGGGATGAAGGCTGGAGACTCCTATTCTGCCATCCTGCTGGTGTTACCTCTCTAAATGATTTTCTAAATCTCTCTATTCTGTTTAGTTGGCATTTTTCTATAAAGTCAAACCTTCCCTCATCAACCGGGGCTATTTGGTTAACCTGACATACCATTACAATTGAAAAGTTGAATAAATATGTAAATATTTCCCTCTATTTGCCAATTTTCAGAGTAAGAAGTAGTTGAGTAGTCATTTCAAATGACAATGTAACATCCAAATGTTTTTCTGTCTCGAGGATCAACATGCATGAATTCTCATGATTCAATATCCTTTTTAAAAATGTTTATTTTATTATGGACATTGCTGCTATGAACATTGGGGTGCAGGTTTCACTACATCTGTATCTTTGGGGTAAATACCTAGCAGTGCAATTGTTGGGTTGTAAGGTAGCTCTGTTTTTAGCTTCCTGAGGAATCTCCGTACTGTGTTCCAGAGTGGCTGCACCAGCTTCCATTCCCACCAACAGTGTAGGAGGGTTCCCCTTTCTCCACATCCTCCACATCCAGCCAACACTTGTTGTTCCCTGTCTTGTTAATTTTAGCCATTCCGACTCATGTAAAGTGGTATCTCATTGTGGTATTGATTTGTATTTCCCTGATGACAAGTGATGTTGAGCATTTTTCATGTGTCTGTTGGCTATTTGTATGTATTCTTTGGAGAAATGTCTATTCATGTCTTCTGCCCATTTCTTGACTGGATTATTTGTTTTCTGGGTGTGGATAAGTTCTTTACGTATCTTGGATGCTAACCCTTTATCTGATATGTCATTTGCAAATATCTTTTCCCATTCTGTAGGTTGCCTTTTAGTTTTGTTGACTGTAATGGGAAGAAATCAAAGAGGGAGAGAAACCATGAGAGACTCTTAGCTATGGGAAACAAACTGGGGGTTGCTGAAGGGGAGGTGGGTGGGGGGATGGGATAACTGGGTGGTAGGCATTAAGGAGGGCATGTGATGTGATGAGCACTGGGTGTTATATGCAACTGATGAATTGTTGAACACTACATCTGAAACTAATGATGTACTCTGTGTTGGCTAATTGAATTTAAATTAAAAAATTTTATTTTAAATTTATATAATTTACTGTTTCCTGTGTACAGTTCTATGAATATTGTAAAATAAACTTTATTTTTATTAGAGTTTTAGATTTACAGAAAAAAATTAAAGATAGTACAGAGGGTTTTCATATACCCTACACCCTGGTTTTCTCTATTAAGGTCATATTATTATGGTACATTTATTATAATTCATGAACCAATGTTGGTACATTATCATTAGCTAAAGTCCAGACTTTATATTTCCTTAGTTTTTACCAAATGTCCTTTTTGTGTTCCAAAATCCCATCCAGATACATTACATTTAGCTGTCATGTCCACTTCAGTGACTTTTGGTTATGATAGTTTCTCAGACTTTCCTTGTTTTGGTGCCCCTGACAGGTTTTAGAAGTACTGGTCAGGTATTTTACAGAATGCCCCTTTAATGGAATTTGCCTGGCATTTTCCCCGTGGTTGGCTGGGGTTACAGGACTTAGGAGAAGGATCACAAAGGTAAAGAGCCATTCTCATCACTTCATATTAAGAATACATGCTACCTGCATGTCTTATCCTTGTTGATGTTGTTCTTGATCACCTGGCTAAGGTAATTTTCATCAGGTTTCTCCTATGAAAAGTTACTCCTTTATTCCTCTCTCCATACTCTACTTTTTGGAAAGGAACCACTATATACAGCCCACACTCTAAGAGTAGAGAGCTTTGCAGAGTACTTGCATAAATTATTTAGATTTCTCCTGCATTAGAGATTTTCCTCTTATTCTCCATTTAT
>NW_027397100.1:14017711-14067028 GCF_003265705.2 Callorhinus ursinus
TTTTTTATTGTTATGTTAATCACCATATATTACATCATTAGTTTTTGGTGCAGTGTTCCATGATTCATTGTTTGTTCATAACACCCAGTGCTCCACGCAGAACGTGCCCTCCTCAATACCCATCACCAGGATAACCCATCCCCCTCCCCCTCTCCCCTCTAGAACCCTCAGTTTGTTTTTCAGAGTCCATCATCTCTCATGGTTCGTCTCCCCCTCTGACATACTCCCCTTTTCTTCCTCTCCTGTTATCTTCTTCTTTTTCTTTTTTCTTAAAATATGTTGCGTTATTTGTTTCAGAAGTACAGATCTGCGATTCAACAGTCTTGCACAATTCACAGCGCTCACCGTAGCACATACCCTCCCCAATGTCTATCACCCAGCCACCCCATCCCTCCCACCCCCAACCACTCCAGTAACACTCAGTTTGTTTCCTGAGATTAAGAATTCCTCATATCAGTGAGGTCATGTGATACATGTCTTTCTCTGATTGACTTATTTCACTCAGCATAACACCCTCCAGTTCCATCCACGTCGTTGCAAATGGCAAGATCTCATTCCTTTTGATGGCTGCATAATATTCCATTGTGTATATATACCACATCTTCTTTACCCATTCATCTGTCGATGGGCATCTTGGCTCTTTCCACAGTTTGGCTATTGTGGACATTGCTGCTATAAACATTGGGGTACATGTACCCCTTCGGGTTGCTTCAGGCTCATCTTATATAGTTACTGCCCAAGTCCTAGAATCAACCATTTCTTTAAGGCATCCTCGTCTCTTTTATAGAGAATTGTATTAGGAAACCAAGGTCTGGGCATTGGACATTCCTACTGCTAAAGAGGTATTGCTTCTAAGACCTCTCAGCCAATAGAACAAGAAATCTATGTACGCATTTTAACCATATCTATATCTATCTATCTATCTATATATATATATCCTCATGGAAAATAACTTTATTAACTAGATAACAGTGTTTATATGCAGTTGCTTTTGCCTTTAGTCTTAAAGACTCCATTTATTTCTAAAGTTATTTAGGTCAGCTTTGTATCCTCTCATCCCCTTTAAATGAGGCTGTTTCACACATTGTAATACAAATTAGATTCTTTTGTCATAGTCTGCATTCCATCTTGGGAGCCCCTAATCTCCCAAATGATTTTTTAAAGTTTGTACACTCTTTTTTGCGTATCATGTCCTGAAAAATTTTATAGGTTTTGACAAATGCATAATGTCTCACATCCCCTGTTACAGTGTTATACAGAATAGTTTCACCACCTTGACAATATTTCTTAGTCTATGAGAATAAGAAACAAACCACAGACTGAGAAATATTTGCATCACATGTCTGACAAAAGACCTGTATTCAGATACATAAGCTCAACAATGAAAAATTCAATTTAAAAAATGAGCAAGACTCAGACACTTTACCAAAGTTATAAGGATGGCAAATAAGTATATGAAAAGATGTTGAACATCATTAGTCATTAGAAAATGCAAATTAAAACCACAATGAGATACCTGATACACTTGGTAGAATAACTAAAATCCAAAAAACTGACAATACTGTTGTTTTTCATTTCCAAACTTTCCATTTTTTAAAATAGTTTTAAATAGTATAAAGTAGTTTACATAGTTAAAATAGTTTAAAATAGAGGCACCTGGGTGGCTCAGTTGGTTGAGCGGCAGACTCTTGGTTTCAGCTCAGGTCATGATCTCATGGGTTGTGGGATCGAGACCCCCATCAGGCTTTTTGCTTGGCAGGGAGTCTGCTTGAAAGATTCTCTCCCCCTTCCCCTCCTCTCCCTCAACTTCCAAAAATAAGTAAATAAATCTTTTAAAAAAAATTTAAAATAGTTCTCTTCCTAGAACTTTTATCTTTCCATTTATTTCAAAACTGTTTGCCTTTAATTCATGAGGCATGGTTGTAATATCTGCTTTAAAGTATCTACCTGAGAATTTCAATATCTGGTATTTTAATGGCTGGCATTTGTTGACTGACTTTTTCCTTGAGAATAGGTCACATTTTCCTGGCTCTTTGTATGAGAGCAAATTTGGATTATATTTTAGGCATTTGAATATTATGTTGTGAGATTCTGAGTTCTACTAAAATTCCCTGGAGAATGTTGGTTTTCTTTTGTTTTTGACAAGCAATCACCTCCAGATTCAGATTGCTCATTCTCTTACTTTCTGTGGGTGGTGGCTTCAGTGTCAGATCCATTTTCAGAGACTTTGCTATCCTGTTTCGCATCTGTCTTGCACATGCACCTTTCATGGGTAATCTAGGAATTGGGTATTGTGTGATACCATAACTTGACTTAAAAGCATTTGTTATTCTGCTTTGGGCCTCTTACACACATGTTCAGCTTGGGGGTAAGCCTAGGACTTGTACCAATTCATCTACGGTAGTTGTTTACTCTCTTGTCCAACTCTCTCCGCTGTGATATTGCCCCTTACACTATCTGGATCCCAAGGTCCTTTTTGAGTCTTCTGGCTAGAAACACAGGTTTCTGTTGGATTTTTAGCTGTCTATACTACTGCACAATTTATGTGCCACTGAGACCACCTTTGGGGCAAAATGGTGCGGGGAAAATATAATGGAGATTTCCTATATACTTATTGGACCACAAAATATCCCTTTCCTTTTTTTTTAACGGAAAGATGTGTTTTTAAAATAAGAATTTTGGGTTCCTGCCTCTTTGTGATTACGACAGCACTAGAATTCTACAGCTGGGTGTGTCCTTGGGGCTGGGCAGGGAAAGAGACAAAACCGTGGAGATCTTCCATCCACACACACCCATTCTCGGGCTCACAGGGACCCATTTTTCTGGTTCTCTGGTCAGAAAGATTGCTTCCCCCCAGAGGTTTTGCTGCCTGCACCTGCTGCCTTTAGGTCAAAGCTCAGAGAGAAAAGAAAAAGTCCTTGAGAAAATCGCCCTAGTGTGAGTCATCCCTGAGATTTTAATTCCCACCTCCAATCTACCTGCCATTTTCAACTCTTTCCTCAGGTAGTTGCTTCTTGTATTTTGTCCAGAGTTATAAGTTTTAATCAGTGGAAAGATAGGCTTTAGTGACTTGACTTCAACTTGATTAGTATATGAAGCCTCTATATCCTTCTTTGATGTTCAAATTGTCATAACTTTGGGCAGTGGGTACCCTTCAAGCTGATTCTTGTGACCTTCTGTTTTGACCTCATTAAATTTTGAAAGCTTCTTTCATAATCCCTAAAATGACAACTCTGGGGGCGCCTGGGTGGCTCAGTTGTTAAATGTTTGCCTTCCACTCAGGTCATGATCCCAGGATCCTGGAATCGAGCCCAACGGGAGCCTGCTTCTCTCTCTCTCTGTCTGCCCCTCCCCCTGTTCGTGCTCTCTCTCTCTCTCAAATAAATAAGTAAAATGTTAAAAAAAAAATGGCAACTCTGTTTTATTAATGATATAAATGCTATGGGATTTTTCTTTGTTATTAGACAAAGAAGATTATTGGCATTTCCTTATTTTCCACATGAATAGAAGAAATAAAATGATCTGCTGTTTCTTATTTCAACAAAGTTTTGAGAGACTTTAATCATTTAATTTACTAAATGATGCTGTGCAATAGATTGGCTAAACCCAGCAGGGAATCTGAAGCACCTGAGTCTTAAATACACTTCTAGGGGCGCCTGGGTGGCTCAGTCCTTAAGCATGTGCCTTCGGCTCAGGTCATGATCCCAGGGTCCAGGGATCGAGGCCCGCATCGGGCTCCCTGCTCAGCGGGAGGCCTGCTTCTCCCTCTCCCACTCCCCCTGCTGGTGTTCCCTCTCTCGCTGTGTCTCTGTCAAATAAATAAATAAAATCTTAAAAAAAAAAAAAAACTTCTAAAGAAGCATTTCTCCAAGAATCTATAAAGTCATTGGGAAATTTTAAAAAGAATGTTGTAGTTGTTGCTGATTGTGGATTTATGGCTTTTGCCCCCATGTATGTTCATGGAATATAGTTTTAGCTGAGGCGCCATCAGGAATGATCTCAGTGGAGGAAACCCTGTTTCTGTCCTCCCGCAAAGGATTTTGTAGTTTCGAGTGTTGATTAGGGTAAAATTTTATCTGCTTCCAGGAAAATAAGTTTTCTTACTTTGTGCGAGTGTGTCTCTACTGTTTGGGAACAAGGACAGGAATACAGATGATCCCGGAAACAAAACCCGTAATTTGGAACATTGCCCGTTCTCAGCAGCAGGGAAGTGCTGCTGCCCCCTGGCGGTTAATATTTGAGTCACACCATGCTCAAAGCAGCTCGGTGTTTTCCTTTCCGAAGAGTGGTTCATTTTTCTTCTTTTTCTTGAAAAATAAGGGTTGCTCTACAATCTCCAGCTTTTCCAAGAATTTGTAGTTTCTTCTGTCGTTTGTAAGACTTTTTTCCTATGTGTGACATCATGTGAACTGAGAGACCAGGAGTGGAGGATCCAGGAGGGGTTTGTAATCCCAGTCTCTCTCTTTGTGATGTTTGTGATGTGACCTAATACAATATAGTTGCAGAAGCCACACATCTTTGAATATTGATGTGGAGTGACTGAGAAAAGACAGGAGTTTCCTTTAAAAGGTTTCACTACTTTGGATAGGTGAGGCTTCCTAAGGAGGTTATTGGAAAGGGTGTAAAGGTTTTCTTCATGCCGGGGTGGGGGGGGAAGAATTTAAAAATCACCCCCAAATTCCTAATGCCTTAAGACTGCTAAAACTTCAAAAAAATCTTCAGCCTGGGAGAAAGTGGCAAGCACTTGGGGGACTGAACCATCAATTAAACCTTGTAACATGTGCAAATAGATTAAATAAGTTAAAGAAATCTGTCTTCAGAGGATTGAATCTCATAATGGTTTTTTACTTGAAAAGGTTCTTTGCAAATAAAAAAATTAAAGTACTAAATTGTTTAAAGTCTTTTCATCAAAAAGAATATTATACTATTTTGGGAATAAAATTTTAAAAAATATATAAATAAAAATGTATAAAGACCTTGCAAAATCACAAAGTTCTTAAAAATGATTTAAATCGTGTTCCTGTGTTCTAATGTAAATACTTCCACTTAACAATGCTTTTGGATGAGAAAAGAGAAAATCTAATTTTAGTTAAATGATCTGAGTGTTCCTGCTGAGTATAACATAAAGAACAAAGGATATGGAAATTGACTTTAGGTTAATAATGAGTAACCGTAAAAAAGCATTATGAAATCTGTGAAGTTTTTCCACATTACTTGGAGGAGAGAGAGATTTTACAGTTCCTCCCGTTCTCATCAGTTATCCCAAGCAAGGGAAACATTTTTATTTTTATTTTTGATGAAGTTTGGGTTGAACAATTCTATACTTATTCTCTCTGAATTTACCTCAGTGGGAAATAAAAACACACCCATGATCTTTTTAGTTTATCCAAGGCTTTTAGCTTCTTATTTTATAAAACAGTTAAATAAATACCTAAATTCCTTATGCTTTGTAGATCAGATAAGTTTTTATTAATTATAACAATACTTAAGAACATGAAGTGCAAACCAGGGCTTCGATTAAATAATTGATACTTAAGCATATAGTGTTTATAAATATGTTTCTTATAAAGTTCAGATAATATTTCATTTATGTGGATTGATAGTTTCACCACTTATACTGTGTCTTTGTTTCTCTGTCAAATTGTTATCATAAGCTATGATTTCATTGTCCTTTAAAGTTAACTTAAATATATTTTCTGAACTATGTCATTGAACTAGAATCTTTAGAACAATTTAACATTATGGCCAATAGAGTAGAAATCTTTGTTTACCTTGATACTTAAAAAAAATTAAAATTCAGAAAGACAAAAAATAAAGTCTATAGTTACCACATAGTTTTCATCTTTAAAACTTATGTATTTCTACTGATATAAATTTTTTTCTTCTAACCACCTAAGATGGCATATCAAAGTATTGTATGTATTGCCTTAAAATAAGCAAGATATTTTATGTTTTCAACATTAGAGCTTACATTGTCATTCAATCATTGTTTACTTAAATATATACTGCATATATACACAGAGGTACATATCAAGATATATTAAAACTAGTGAAAAAAGAAATTTGAATTAAGTAGAGGAGAAAGACTGGTAGGTCAGAGAAAAGAAAGTTGAACTCAAAGCAGGTAGTCTGTTCTCAGTATGAACTCACGAATCTTTTGTTTCTGTGTATTTTGTACAGGCGGTGGACCACTCTCCCTTCTTCAAATGTGTTTTCTCATATCTCAAAAGAGCACTGACTCCCATGATGCACTTAGGGTATTTCACGACTTAGACAATTGTGAAAATAAGGATTCCCTCACTTCTGGAGTGTGGTGCCTAAATGGGGCGTCTCCCGATCGGATGGGGGCTCCCAAAGGTGGGGTAACTGGTTGGGTGGAAGTGAAAGGCAGAACAAAGGAGACAGAAGTTTACTGAATACACCGCAAGGGAGCGGCACGCAGGAGAGCAGAGGAGAGTCTGTCTGCAAGGAGGCAGTGGGTGGAGGCGCTGTGTGTGTGTGTGTGTGTGTGTGTGTGTGTGTGTGTGTGTAAGATTTTATTTATTTATTTGCAGAGAGAGAGACAGCGAGAGCAGGAACACAAGCAGGGGGAGTGGGAGAGGGAGAAGCAGGCTCCCCGCGGAGCAGGGAGCCGGATGCCGGGCTTGATCCCAGGACCCTGGGACCATGACCTGAGCTGAAGGCAGATGCTTAACTCACCCCAGGCGTCCCGCGGGGGCTGTTTTTAAAGGGGGAAGATCAGTGGGGGTATGGCGACCTATAGAATTCTCTCTTTCTTGGTAACTTTGCCTGGTTGTAGGTAGCCCATTGGTCAGTTAGGACCTATGGATATTCTGAGGCAGGTGGCCTGCTAGCCCTTTTCTACATTCCATTGCTTAAGCCTCTTTGCCTGAAAGCAGCCTCTACATGGGGTAGCTGCAATTTCTAAAGACCCTTCTTTGAACATCTGCAGTGGTGATTGTAAACTATCATGACCCCAGTTACTGACATAGGCAGACTGTGCCTTTTCCTTCTCTCATGGTTTTTGTTTGGTTTGGTTTCAAATTACAGGGTTAGCTTGAGGTTTCTCCGGTTTCTTAGCCATCCCCTTGGTTGTAGCAGCGCCAGGTCGTCAGAAGAATCTCTCAGTGCAAGAAGCAGTTGCTTCGAGGAAGAAACCATCTCCTGCACCCATGCTTTTACGTTCAACTGACCAACCTCCTAGGACACTGCTCAAGATATTGCCCTTGTCCAAGATCAGGACTCAGATTTGGACCTTAGGAGACGGACAGGCATTTTTTTTTTTTTACGCAGGCTAGCTTTGGTGGTCGTAGGGAGCTGCTTATTTGCACCCAAAAATGTACTCTCTCACCTTGCTTATGTAATCTATGGCATGATGCACACAGAGAAAGAACAGTTTAACTCTAACTAGGCTTGATTAATATGTTTTAGATTCCTTCAAAATTGCTTAACATTATTATCAAAGTGGTTTTACTTTCTGGTAAAGAAAATAGTTCGTACCTACATTTGAAGGCTTTCTGTATATTTAAATAAATTTTTAGACACATGAAATGTGGTCCAGATAAATGTTTTTTTTTAAAGATTTTATTTATTTGAGAGAAAGAGAGAGAGTGAGAGCAGGTGGAGGGGCAGAGGGAGAAGCAGACTCCCCACTGAGCAGGGAGCCCTACATGGGGTTCAGTCCCAGGACCCTGGGGTCATGACCTGAGCGGAAGGCAGATGCTTAACTGACTGAGCCACCCAGGGGCCCCAGTATGTTTTTTTTTTTAATTGCACTAAAGTCTCCTTATTAGAACAGTTTTCTATCTATCATCTATCTATCTATCTATCTATCTATCTATCTATCTATCTATCGTATAATTGCCTTGGTGTGGTAGCTTCTTCCAGTAGAGGGCAAGTCCAGAGAGACTCAGCTGTGGGCCGTCAGCAGCCAGCTCTCCTGGCAGCTAGGGTAGTGAAGTATGGATGGGGATTCTAGGTGGGGCACCAGGATAAGCACTGTGACATATGTAGTTGGAGACCTTTCTGGACCCCTCTGGATGTTGACCAGTTACGTCTAGTGGACATCTCGTCTGATCTCAGAAGCTAAGCAGGGTCGGGCCTGGTTAGTACTTGGATGGGAGACTCTGAAACAACTGTGGGGAACCAGTGCGGTCAAGACCCATGCTGTCCAGAAACTGGAAGAAAAACTAAGAGCAGAAATGGATTCTCAAAGATGAGACTCTATTTTCTTTTCAAATGCATGCCCTGATTTATCAAGTCATAGTTTGTCGGCTGGACTAAGGAGGTGTCAGTCTTGGGGATGAAAGGTGGAGTGGAAGCCACAGCTTACAAATCCTTAACCAAAATGGGGGTCTCGAAGAAGGATGGAGGCTTGACATTAACTGATCTCTTGTAAAAATTCACGTGTAAAGGAGAGCCAGGCAGTGATGTTATCATCTGATTAAGGGATGATTACGTTTTAGAAAGGTCTGAGAGAATGAAGGGGAAAGTGAAGGAGAAAGAAGTGTGAAGGGGCCCCCAGGGAGGGGGCTGGTAAAAGCAAAGTGTATATAGAAGGTTTCTGAGTTTTTGGATATTAAAAAAAAGAAAAGGAATTAAAAAAAATCCAACACTCGTTGGATTTTTGACTTGTGTTTTCTTGGCTTTAAATTGTACAGTATAGGGGTGGCTGGCTGGCTCGGTCGGTGGAGTATGCACTTCTTGATCTCAGGGTCATGAGTTCAAGCCCCACGTTGGGTATAGAGCTTACTAAAAAATAAATTAATTAAATTAAATTAAAAAAATTTTAGGGGTGCCTGGGTGGCGCAGGCATTAAACGTCTGCCTTCGGCTCAGGTCATGATCCCAGGGTCCTGGGATCGAGCCCCGCATTGGGCTACCTGCTCCGCGGGAAGCCTGCTTCTCCCTCTCCCACTGCCCCTGCTTGTGTTCCCTCTCTCGCCTTGTCTCTCTCTGTCAAAAAAATAAAATCTTTAAAAAAAATTTTTTTAAAGTATAGTATAATAATGGCATAGGAAGAAACCATTTATATTTAGCAATGATACTT
This sequence comes from Callorhinus ursinus, assembly GCF_003265705.2. Classification (NCBI taxonomy): domain Eukaryota; kingdom Metazoa; phylum Chordata; class Mammalia; order Carnivora; family Otariidae; genus Callorhinus; species Callorhinus ursinus. The sequence goes on from NW_027397100.1 coordinate 14,026,760, forward strand.
ATGGAAGGTTGCATAATTTGCAGCCCTAAAAACACATCACAAACATTCTCACGTGGGGAATATTAAAGGGTAGTGCATTCTTGGGGAGCATGGCTGGCTCAGTCGGGAGGGTGTGTGACTCTTGATCTCGGGGTTGTGAGTTCGAGCCCCATGTTTGGGGTAGAGTTTACTAAACAAGGGGGGATAGTGCTTTCTAGAAAAAGAAGATCTCCAGAAAAAAGGAGCTAAGGCATCTTGTGCAACCTCAAGTCTAAAGTAAAGTGTCACTTAATGGCAAAAGAGAGGAGAATTTTAAGAGTAAAACATTACGTGCTGATGTGGAGAACAAAGGCAAAAGAAATATAGAAAAAAAATTAAACTCCCTTACAACTTACAGCCTATTGACAAGTACTTAAAATAGGCAGAGAGACCCTAGACATTAGCCCGACCTCCAGGATCCTGTGAGTCTTCTTTAACGTAGGAAGATCCCTTTGGAAACTTCCTCTCTCTCTACCCCCCAAGATACAGGTTAGCAATCATCCTCCAAGCATATGTCTCATTGATAGACATCTGAAGGGTCTCATGACTAAGGTTTTACTAGACAGTAGTAAATGACCTTATCCTAACACAGCTAGGTCCTCAAGATCCAGGAAACCTTGCTTCCAAATTCCTTAGAGACTTAAACTATCCCTAACCTCCTCCCAACTTGAAAGTCTATAATGGGCCGTTCCTCATGACCCCACTGCTGCTCTTTCTACCCACGTGTCCCGTCCCCACGCTTTAATAAAAACCACCCTTTTTGGGGCGCCTGGGTGGCTCAGTAGGGGAAGTGTCTGACTCTTGATTTGGGCTCAGGTCATGATCTCAGGGTTGTGAGATTGAGCCCTGCATCAGGCTCCACGATCAGCGGGGAGTCTGCTTGAGATTCTCTTCTCCCTCTGCCCCTCCCCCTGCTCATGTGCACGTGCTCTCTCTCTCAAATAAATAAATAAAATCTTAAAAAAAAAAACCAACAAAAAACCCCCACAAAACCGAACACCCTTTTTGCACCAAAGACGTCTCAGGAATCCCTTCTTGACTGTTCACTCCTGGTCCCCAACAGTTCACTTCACATGCTCCATATTTTATTAGTTAAAAACTCTCCTTTGTCTGTCTGTACGTTTTCAACTGGCTTCTCCCTCCCCCTCTTTGTAATTATTGAGAGTCCAGAACTTGTCCTCAAAACTCTTAACTCCTACTCACTGTTGGTGAAATAAATTTCAACAAAGTAAGAAGAAAATGTTCTCTCCTCCCATGCAGTCTGCTAGGAAAGCAGATAATATCCAGCTTGCTAAAACCATTCTTATGAAGATTAATGCTAACAAAGAAGTTCTGTAAACCACCCAGGCTTCAAAGTTTGTTGTTCTGTCCTATGAAATTAACCTTAACCTCCATGAGGTCTGTAATTCCAATTAGTTGTCATGTTTATTATATTTGTCCTGTATTATCTTTTCTTACAGATAAAAAGCCACAGGGGATCACTGGATCTTCCAACTCCTCTCATGAAATGAAACAAACAAGGAAAATGACCCCATTTGTTTCTCATCTGCACCAAAAATTTGATATATTTAAATTAATAATGACTATTAAGAAAATATTGATTCAACAATATCATTTGATAAATGTCTCTTCTGCCAGCTTCCACCTCACCCTGTCTCTGTGAATAAAATGTACTTAAAGACCTCAGATAAATCTGGGTTCTCGTCTCTGTTCTCAGCTGATGACCTTGGGAAAGTTAACACCCCTGTTTGAACTTCATTTTCCTTATCTCTATCTGTAATCACTGCCCATGTTGTTGTTTAGAATAGTCTGACACAAACCTGTGGCTTGATAAATATTAATTGGCTTTTTCACCTTCCTTTTTCCCTTACTTCCTTTTCCCCTCAATTTTTATTCCCACCTCTCTGCCTTCTTTGTGCCCCCCAGGTCCAACATAAGCCTGAATGCATAAGAACTCCATAACTTTCCCCTAACAGGAGGGCAAGGCAGTTGATTATTTCAAAGTTTTCTTTTCTTTTTTTTTTTTTTTTAAGATTTTATTTATTTATTTGACAGAGAGAGACACAGTGAGACAGGGAACACAAGCAGGGAGACCGGGAGAGGGAGAAGCAGTCTTCCTGCTGAGCAGGGAGCCCGTAGCGGGGCCCGATACCAGCACCGTGGGATCATGACCCGAGCCGAAGGCAGACGCTTAACGGCTGAGCCACCCAGGCGCCCCAAAAGTTTTCTTTTCTTAAAAAAATATATATTTTGAGAGAGAGTGCGAGAGTGGGGGTTGTGGGGGGGAGAGACAGAGGGAGACGACAGAGAGAATCTTAAGCAGGCTCCACACCCAGCATGGAGCCCGATGCAGGGCTTGCTCTCACAACCCTGAGATCATGACCTGAGCAGAAATCAAGAGTCGGATGCTTAACCGACTGAGCCACCCAGGCGCACCCCCCCCAAATATTTCCATTGTTATTTGTGTCTCGCACAAAGAGGCAAGTGGTTTGAATTTGCCCATTTGCCTTACTAGGAGGGAGAGCCCACTTTTGTTCTGGGTGCTAGCCAGTACCTTACTCTCTCACTCGGTGTCTAGCTGGGACATATGTTAAATGTTGTCAGTCGGCTAGGTCAACTTCAGCTAAGTTCCCTCCTTCTACACGTCACTGACCAAAGCTACTCTGCTTCAGAACCAAATAATGTCAGAGCTCAGCTCTGCTGCAAAAATATTTTCCATTCTTCATGAATTAGTCACCCACTTCTCCTGGAATTGCAGCCATGGAGCTTCATATCCTGATCTCTGGTCCATGGAACGCAAATAATACAGGACTCTCAGTAGCGGTCCTGGTCTTATTTTAGGATACTGGCCTTAGGATAGCCAGCAACTGAAACCTGGTGTTAAAAGACAAAATTCAGCCAAGTAAATTTGAGGATCTAATTGGTTTTAGTAAGTGATTTATGAATTGAGCCGCATCCCATCTAGGAAAGAGAAGGAAGCTCTGGGGAGTTGTACAAAATGGAAGGTTTTTATAGGAAAGGGGGTAGGGCAAGGAAGTTATTGGCAAAAGAAGAGAAAGGATTGTTTTAGGCCATATCACTTTCCGTGGGGGGTGGGGTGGGGAACAAGGGGTCTTACCATGCGGATTACCTCATCTTCCTTTGTGGAGGGGGATGGGGCTAGAGAGGGCTCCTGTGACTGATGACCTCACAGGTGCTGACCAGAAAATTCCTGACTGACTAGTTAAGACTATATTTCTGGGGGCGGTTGAAACTGCAGTTAAGTTAGGTATTAAGCCCTGGTTTGGTGACATGGTTTAGCATAAGAGATTTCATTTTGGGGCCTGTGGTTTTCTCTTTGACGCTGGTTTCAGGCATCTTGGTGAATTTGTCCCTATGTTCACTTCATGTTAGTATCTCTTTCAGGCTCTTTTCTGCCAAGAGAGATTTAAGAGACCGGGGTTGCCGCGCTGGAATGGTAGGAGGCTCAGGCAGGTGTCTAGAGTCAAGGCGGACACGGATGCCTGTTGCCACAGATGCCTATTGCTCTTGTCTCAGCTTTAACTCCAAAGGTCTACATCCGCTTTGTAACGCTGAGGCCAGCACCCTGCACACGCTGTCATCCTTTGCAGGTGCTTCATTAGACTCTGCCAATAGAGGGTGCTAGAAGGACACTGCAAGGCTGGGGGAGGAAAGCCTGGCTCAACCTATTTGCTTCCCAGGGGCCTCCGGTCTATTTCCGGTCGCCAGCAGCACGGCCCTAGCCTTGCTCTTCGCGGGGCGTGCGCGGGTTGTTTTGTTACCGTCGGCTGAGCCCAGTCTGGGATATTCCAGTATTTACAGAGCCAGCGTCTTTGTGCCTTAAGGGGGCACCAGCTCTGGCTGAGAAGAGCTTTTTCCTCAGAGGTCTGGATTTCAGCTCTATAGGCCCTTTCAAGTTCCTAAGTTTGGATATTTCCAGTCTCTTTTCTTGTTACCCCAGCCCTGGGAGCGGTGGCTGATTCCTGTAGTTGCTATCTCTGTGATAGTTTTGTGTTCTCAGTTTTTCAATTCTTAAGTGCCTAGTTAGCAATTCTTTATATTAAATTAGTTAATATTAACACGAATATTACGTTTAAGTATTAAATTCCCTCTGTAAAAACAAGTGATAGGGCTAGTGATATAGAATGCACTTAGATGAAGGGCTCGGATGAAGAGACTGAGTCCAGGCTGGGGAGAGGCAGGGATCTCTGAGGTATTACACTGGACATGGACAGATGGACTGGGGAGTACACTGGGGGGAGGAGCTTACAGTTAGGGAGATATTAGGAAGATGGTTCAGGAGGATTCTTAGGTGGGGAGTTGTAGTAAGGAAGTTGGTATGGTTTGGGGTGGTCTGGAGAGAGGATGAAATTTAAGGCCAGATGAACCTGCACGTGGGGATTAGGAGGGTAATGGGCCATGCTGGGGCTAGTGGTGGTAGTTAGGTTGTGGTTAGCTTAAGGTTAAACCTGAGTTGACCCAGGGTAGAGTGGGTTGGAAGTTGGAGTAGATATTGTGGTAACCCTAGATTGCCAAACCATTTGTTTTCACTCTGAGGCCAAAGTTTTTCCCACTAGTACATGTTCCTAAGTTGAGGGCTATATACATGAATGGAGAAATAATGTTTTTATTGTCAAAAAACTCTAATTGAAATTTAAGCTTTTTCTTGATTTATGAATGTGGACAACAAATCTCGGGGCGCCTCGATGGCTCAGTCAGTTAAGGGTCTGCCTTCAGCTTAGGTCATGATCCCAGGGTCCTGGGATTAAGCCCTGAGTTGGGCTCCCAGCTCAGCGGGGAGCCTGCTTCTCCCTCTCCCTCTGCCATTCCCCCTGCTTGTGCTCTCTAGCTCTTTCTCTCTGTCAAATAAATAAATAAAATCTTAAAAAACAAAACAAAAACCAAAATTCATTAGTATTAGCTATTCCTCTCACTTTATCACCAAAGGAATTAAAATAATTTTGTTATATTAAAGATGTATATATCTTGAGATATCATTTATGCTCACCACTATTTTGAAATTGCACTAGTTATCAGACCTGCTGTTTGAACCTATTTAAGACATTAATATTTATAGTTTTATTGCCGTATTTTAAAAAGTATGAGATCATAAAGGACACAGGATCCTGCTGGAAGAAATTTCTCCTTGCTAAACTTAGGATATTCTGGGCATCAAAAATAATGCCAAATATAATGGATTGAAATACACTGAATCAATGAAAAGACATAATTGCATAATGATATTCAGAGATGGGATAACCAGAAAAACTCATATGTCCCCCTTTGAGGCAGCCACAAAGCAAACTTCTTCTTACTTTGAACACCAGTAACTAACGTGAATGAATTAAATATTAATCCTGCCTCTCCAGTAGGAGCTGTATTTCTAGTAACCAAATAGCTCTAGTTGATGAAGGAAAGTTCTATTTTACTGAGTTGTATCCTACAAATCCTAAAGAACTTACTGACTCATGCCAGGACTATAAGTTGTGTTAATTCATTAAATGTATGATTGACATGGGACTAGACATTTGTATGGGCAAAATAGCACATACTGATTACTTTCAATATAAAAGGGGGAAATCAGCACTGTTCAATAAAGAGATCAGACACTCATCACTTTAATTCAGTTGTGAATCTGAATATTAGTGACACACAGATACTAAGTGACTCCTGATGTGTTGCAATATCAAGAACAGAGCTTCACCTCTCATGCACTTTTGCCAAAAATATTAATTTAAATCAATAAAAACCATTAGAACCAACCTCGTTTTTACATGATACGTTGGTGAACAAGCTAAAGAATACCAGACAAAACAGAAGATGGGTCACTGTAAGAACAAGTGGCCCAATGTCCTCAAGTCAGTGTGTGACAAAATGGGGACTGTGCTAGATTGAAAGAGGTTGGAAAGATAAAAATCACTTAGGGTGGTTTGCACATGCCAGCTCTACAGAACATTTTGCTCTATGATGAACAGAAATGCATAATAAATTTAAAAAATACTTCAAAGAAAAACAATCCATCAAGAGTAGCACTGGAAGAAATATAAACCTGAAGAGATCAACCAAGCATGAAGACCTTGGTATGGTGCTGAGAGGACTCTCCTCCCACTAAGTCTCATACTCATAAAACATTAACATGAGTTCTAGTTTGTGGTGCTTCAAAGAGTCCTTGTTCACGCTCTTTTGCCCTAGCATAATTTTAATAACACTGTCCTTTATTCTCAAATGTGTCCTGTTTGCATTAATTATGGTTTAGTTAGATGGTCATCTCAGATCTTGCTAACTTTGAGGGAATGGTTAATTCCTGTCTTACACAAGTTGTTCCAGAAAATAGAGGAAATGTAAGAGCTGCCCAGATGATTTTAGGAGGTATTATCTTTATTTCAAAAACAGATAACAATTAAGAACAGAAAAACAATGGGCCATATTTCCTTTGGATGTATGTGCCTGAATTCCAAATAGAATTTGTAGATAATCAGACTTGATAATGTGTTGAAAATACACTATGATTAATTAGGATAGATCTAAAAATGAGAGGATGATGTAATATCAAAATATCTAACAGTGTAATTCTCTGTTGATAGATAAAAGAATAGGATTATAGGGTTACCTTGAATGATCCAGAGAAAGTATTTTATAAATTTCAAAACCAATTATCATAGACTATCTTAAGAAATTAGAAAGAGAAAAGAACTCACTAAACATGCTAAAGACTAAATGCCAAACTCTTGGGGAGAATGTTATATTTATTCAAGGAATTTTGGATACATTCCCTTTAAAACTGGAAGGACAAAAAAAATGGAAGGATTCCCACTACTATTGAGAATGGAGAACCTGGCCCATGCTATTAGGAAATATAAGAAACAGTGCAAGCGCTGAAAAGGTGGCGATGTAATTGTCATCACTTGCAATGTGATGACTTGCAATGATACAACCACTTACCTGGAAAAAAACAACAGAATCAATCAAAGGACAAACTAAGAGGATTCAGAAGAGAGTTCAACAGCTTTGCTGGATATAAGGTTGACTCCCGAGAATCAAAAGCTTTTCTCCCTGGATGAACACATGGAAGCACAGTCTTCCCACTTACTCATTCTAGTAATATCCAAATGATTTGTTAATTTTTTTTTAAATGTAAGGGTTTTTTTGTGTTTTTGTTTTTAAAGATTTTTATTTATTTAACAGAGAGAGACACAGTGAGAGAGGGAACACAAGCAGGGGGAGTGGGAGAGGGAGAAGCAGGCTTCCCGCGGAGCAGGGAGCCCGATGTGGGGCTCGAACCCAAGACCCTGGGATCATGACCTGAGCCGAAGGCAGACACTTAACGACTGAGCCACCCAGGCGCCCCTGATTTGTTAATTTTTATAAATTGCTGATGTAGTCTTCTATTTCATTTGGCTGTTACTGGATAAATGCTGCTTTGGTGTGAGTTGGTTAAGAATAAGGAGGTCCATCCAACTCCTCTCAAAGGGCCCTTTGTCAAATGGCTCCTGTTAAACAGCAGGACTAAGGCTTGCACTGGGTGTGATACACAACTAATGAATCATTGGACACTACATCAAAAACTAATGATGTGGGGCGCCTGGGTGGCTCAGTTGGTTAAGCGACTGCCTTCGGCTCAGGTCATGATCGTGGAGTCCCGGGATCGAGTCCCGCATCGGGCTCCCTGCTGCTCAGTGGGGAGTCTGCTTCTTCCTCTGACCCTCTCCCCTCTCACGTGCTCTCTCTCTCTCATTCTCTCTTTCTCAAATAAATAAATAAGTAAAATCTTTTAAAAAAAAAAACTAATGATGTACTTTATGCTGGCTAACTGAACATAATTAAAAAAAAAAAAAAGAACTAAGGCTCGCATTCCACTCTGTATGGCTCCAAAGCCCATGCCCTTTCTACTGACCCACACTTCTTTTGCTGTTGGGACTTGTACGGGCTATGCCTAAAATCCAAATTCATTAATCTGGTGTTCAAAGTCCTCCACAACCCATCCTTCTAACTACTTACCAATTTGTATTTTCTAGCACCTGGGCTAGATCTGGTCTTAAATCTTCTGCTAGGGACACAGAGATACCCAGGGCCCAAACTAGTAAATTGGTCAAATGCAAAGTGAAATACACAGCATCGCCTCTTTATTGTAGTTTCTGCAATTCTCCTTTAATGGGGAAAGTGAGCTTGCTTAAGCAAAAGTGAGGTACAGGAAAGGGAAGGAATAATGCTTCTCTTTGGCCTCACCCAAGGATGGATTATGAATACCTCAGTGCCAGGGGTTCTATGCTTCTAAGTTCTGATCAGTTTCCAAGGTAATCCTGAACTGTAACTTCCTCAGCTGCTGGCCTGCTGGCCAACCCCAGGAATGACTCAGAAATGCTGACTGTGCTTCTCTCCTTGGGTGTCCCAATCTCACTGCCTTTTCTTCCCAGTCTCAACCAGAGGTCTGCTCTCTGCTTTTAGAGTCTTGCTCCTTCTTTAGCTCCTCTCTACTAGCAGGAAGAAAAGAGAGAGAGGTTTGGTGGCTTCCACAGAGCAAAGCCTACATCTATTCTGGTCCTTTTTAATGATAATTTTTAGAAATTATTTTTATTTTTAAGATTAAGCATCCTCACAAACAACCCAGAACCAGTCCTTGCTGATTCTTTGGACACATACATAAAACGGTTAAAAGTGATTCCTTAATTTTTTGGGGTGCCTGGGTGGCTCAGCCAGTTAAGCGTCTGCCTTTGGCTCAGCTCATGATCCCAGGGTCCTAGGATCGAGCCCCACATTGGGCTCCCTGCTCCGAGGGGGAGGCCTGTTTCTCTCTCTCCCTCTGCCGCTCCCCCTGCTTGTGCTCTCTCTCTCTCTCTCTGTCAAATAAATAAATAAAATCTTTTTTTTAAAAAAGTGATTCCCCAATTTTCAATGATAAGATAAGAAAAAAGAATATGTTCTCAGCTGTAGCCAAATTCTTCTGTGTTCTTTTTCCAAAAATCCTATTTTGCTACCAAGGCCCTCATCAAACCATAAGGAAAGACAATTTTTCAAAAAGGAAACAAAACTCCCAAATAGAGATCTAAGTATCAGGCCAAAATGATCCCCCCAAACATTGCTGTCATAAAAAGGGTTGAAAGTCAAATCCTCATAGTTCATTAAAGAACATCTTTAAAAAGAATTCAGAAAGTTGGGATTGGAACTACAGTGATGTAGGCAGGCTAACAAAGCAGATAATTAAAGAAAGTTTAACTTGAGAACATATCAGGTTTTGTCTTATTCTAGCAGAGGGAATAAAACTATGAGCTCCTGGAGAGAATATTAAAACAGTCCTTACCAACAGAAGGTAGTGTGAGGTTTGTAAAGGGAGAGAATATAGAACAAAAGACAGCAAAGACAAGTCATTTTGAATCTAAGCTTTACTGCCCAGGAAAGTTGAATGGGGTTGAAATTCTTCTGAGCCAGTATCATTAAATTCTAGACTTGACTCAAAACCAGTGGACTATACACCACTAAGAAATATGAAGTGACCCACAGTCTTTGTTGGTATTAAAATATTTTAAAAATTATCTATAAATTTCTATTCTGAAAAGCAGTAGATCAAAATGACACTAGGCCATCCAATCAGTTATAGAATAAAGGGTTCCCTCCAAAGAGAACTAACTTAGCAGAAATTTAGGTTGAAAGGAATGTAACATGGAGTAAATGAGATAAGGTTCTCAGTACAATTTTAATAAGGTTTCTGCCCATCCCAATTTTAAGAGGTAGTACCAAGTGGGCTCACACAAAATATCTTAGAGGAATGCTTCTTAGAGGCGAAAAGGTCTATAAATCTAACTCTTGACCCTTCTCTTTACCTGAAGCTTGAGAAAAAAAATATTTTTTATTTATTTTTATATATTTATTTTTATTTGAATATAGTTGACACACAATGTTACATAGGTTTCTGATGTAAAACATAGTGATTTGACAAGTTTATACATTATGCTATGCTCACCCCAAGTGTACCTACCATCTGCCCCCATACATCGCTATTACGGTATCATTAACTGTATTCCTTATGCTGTGCCTTTTGTTTCCATGACCTATTCATTCCATAACTGGAAGCCTGTATCTCCCACTCTCCTTCAACCAATAAATATTTAATATTAGGCTATTCAGAGCTTTGGACACATTGCAATATTTATGTTTAATATCTAGTTTTTATTTTCTGAAACTTTGGCTTATAATTTTCCCAACTATGCTCATTGAAAAATGTATGAATGTGTCTAAATAAGTAGTACTGTATGAAAATATAAACCTTGCTCTTCCATATCTTTTACATAGGAAGAGTGAATGAACAGTACCCTAAAAATTCTACAAAGTTTCTCTGTGTATTTAACGAAATTAAGGCAAACCATTCCACTTCCATATCTTGAGCAGGAAGAGGTAACTAGTCTTCAATCTCATCTCCTCAAATATCTCCATTAACAGCCACAGCCTGGAAAAACCAGTGAAAACATGGGGAAGAAGGATGAGTAAGGTGTTTATAAGGGTTTTCTCTAGAGAGAGAACCCAATCCAGCAGAAATATTGCATATAGTCAGGACATGCCCTCTTGTTACATCCATCTAATTTCTCCATGGGATTCCCACAACATGAGCAGCGTTTTGAGTTCTTTCCTAGTCACTTCTTACTTTCCATCTCTTCCAGTGCTTTCCAAAAGTCTTTTTTAAATTTTATTTTTAAAGATTTTTATTTATTTATATGAGATAGAGAGAGCGTGAGAGGGAGGAGAGTCAGAGGGAGAAGCAGACTCCCTGCTGGGCAGGGAGCCCGATGTAGCACTAGATCCCGGGACTCCAGGATCATGACCTGAGTTGAAGGCAGTCGCTTAACCAACTGAGCCACCCAGGCGCCCCCCAAAAGTCTCTTATTGGCCTCATCTGCTTGCAAGTACTCATTTCATAAAACTAATTAATTTTTCTGCAGTCATTTTACATGGAGAGACCCTAAGGTAGGTCAGTCTGCACGAGGTATAGAAGGAAAAGTTGCAGCCAGAGCAGATGTCCATTGTACAGCTGGGTTCCCGCATATCAGGCCGCTGGCCACGTGAGCAGGGGCAGTACATCACATCGGCCATCAGGTCCAAGTTGGCTGGAGGGGAAGGCAATCATAATGGGTAAATAACTCTGCTTCCACTAGTTCTTTGACCCGACCAAGAGTGGCCACCAAAGGGCATTTGGGTTCTGGGCGGTTGAAGCATTGAACTTGGCCATCTCTGATCTGGATCTGAAAGCCGTCCTTCAGACAGGCTTTGCAGTATGTACTCCAAAAAGTACATGCATTCTCTCATTCACTACCCACCTTCTCACAGAAACAGTTATTGCAAAGGAGCAATTTACTTTTAAAAGCATATTATCTGCTGAGCTTGATCAGAGTCCAAGATTTCCTGGACCAGACTCAACCAGATTCCACATCCTCCATGGGTCTCATCCACAACTTCTTCTTGTGTACATCAGGTCTATCAGATCCTGCAAAATCTAGCTCGGTGGTAGAGGCTTGAGCCATCCTTCTCTGCACCTTTTTCTGAGAACCCCATCTTGAGGTCAAAAGAGACAGTAGTCAGCTAGGATCTCTTCCTTAAGAAATTGCATCCAAGTAAACAGGACCATGCTGCCATGGTGGTCTTCCTGTAGGTTGTTTAAGTGGTTGCAGGAGTAGACAGCACTCAAAAATACCTTGAAATTTTGTGAAAAGTGCAAATAGATCCTGGTTTCTCCACCTTGGACAGACTCTTGTTATTTCAAATGCATCTCCATCATAAATACTCACCAGGGCCTGCAATTCATCCTCCTGAGCTTCTGGGTCTTCTGACTACATTTACATCTGAGAAGCTGAGGACAATCTAACACTACAGTCTCCATTTTGGTTCATTTTTGAAAGTTGTTCTTTTGAAAGGAGAACAACTCCTGAAAAATAGTAGGTGCTCATTAATTGTTAGCAATCATCATCATTATCCTGGTTATCCTAACAACAATCCTGGAAGGTAGGAATTAACGCCCATCTACATGTCTTTGTAGAAAATTAGAAAGAATCTACAAGTAAACTATTAGAATTAATAAGAAAGTTTATTAACTTTTCTGGATACCAGGTTAACAACAATTGGAAAATGAAGTTAGATTATCCAGTAGAAACAGAGGGTAGAATGGTGGTTGCCAGGGGCTGTGGGTGGGTGGGGTGAAATGGAGAGACAGTGGGCAAAGGGTGCAAACTCCCGGTTATAAGATGAATAAGTTATGGAGATCTCACGTACAGCATGGTGATTAAAGTTAACAATACAGTATTGTATAATTAAAAGTAACCAAGGGAGTAGATCTTAAATGTTACCACAAAAAGGAAATGGTAATTATGTGACATGATGGAGGCATTAGCTAATGCTACAGTGGTAATCATTTTGCAATATATAAGTGTATCAAATCAACACATTATACACCTCAAACTTACACAATGTTACATGTTAATTTTATCTCAATAAAGCTGGGGGGAAAAGACATTAGGACTACTTAAGGTATTTTCTCCCTTTTTGAGAAAAATTATTTAAATAAATGCACTGACACATAAAATTCTGCAAAAGAGAGAGAGAGAGAGAGAGAAAGAGAGAATAAAGGTAAAAGAAAAGGCACATTTATAGTGGAATAAAAAACATCAAGTAACTAGGAACAAATCCAGAGAAATTCAAGATTTCTACATTGGAAACTAAGAAATTGAGATAAATTCAAGAAGAGTGGAACAGATGGAGGACTTCACCTCCTACATGATATCTATATTCTCCAAATTGATCTGTAGATTCAGTGTGATCACAATCAAAATCCCCTGTATTTTCTCTTTGTGAAAATTCTGATTCAAAGATTTATAGACATAAATGGGCAAAGAATAATCAAGATAATCTTGAAGAACTAAGTTGTAGGATTTAAATTTCAGCATTTTAAGATTTATTATAAAGCTATAGTAATTCGGAAAGTGTGATGTTGAGGCAAAAATACACAAAGGAAACGAAACAGTACAGAAATAGATCTAGTCATCCATAGCTAGTTGATTTCTGAGAAAGTGGCACAACACAGTGAAGAAGAAAGGACAGTGTTTTCAATAAATTGTGCTTTGGATATCCATATAGGAAAAAAAAGAAACTTAGCCTCTCACACCATCCACTAAAATTAATTCCATATGGATTATAGATGTTAATAAGAATGTACAACCTTCTTACTAAGTTTCTAGAAGGAACATAGGAGAATATGCTTATGACCTTAGCATAAGTGAAGATTTTTGAACAGGACATAGAATATACTAACTGTAAAGGAAAAGAGACAAATTTGACCTCATTAAAATTAGGAACACTTATTGAACAAAAAATGTCAGTAAGACAGAGAAAATAAAAGCCATAAAGTTGTGGAAGCTATTTTTATTTTTATTTATTTTAAGGATTTTATTTATTTATTTTGAGAGAGAGAGAGCACACGCGCACGAGCAGGGGGTTGGGGAGAGGCAGAGGGAGAGGGAGATTCAGACTCCCTGCTGAGCAGGGTGACAGGGGGCTCAATCCTAGGACCCTGAGATCATGACCTTAGCTGAAGGCAGAAGCTTAACCGACTGAGCCACCCGGATACCCCATTTTTTGTAGAACATATAACCAACAAAGACATTGTATCTAGACTATGTAAGAATTTCTTACAAATCATTAAGAAAAATTCAGACCACAATGCAAGAGAAAAGAAAGGCAAAGTCTTGAGCAGAATTTCACAAAACAAAAATAGCCAAATGACCAATAATCATAAGAAAAGGCTCTCAGTCACACTGGTTATTAAAAATGCAAATTAAAACCACAATGAGCTACCATTACACATGAACACCAGAATGGCTAAAATTAATAAAGACTGACAATAGCAAAGATCGGTGGGCTGTGGTACAACAAAATGGTACAACCACTTTGGGAAACTATTTGACTGTAGCTACAAAAGGTTATCACATGCATATCTATGACCTATCAATTTCTCCAACAGAAATGCCTATATATGTGCATGAAAAACATGAATAAGAATAGTAGTATTCATAGTAGTAATATTCATAAATGACTCTGAACTGGAAAAAAATCCAATGCTTATCACCACATGACTCTTACAAACATAATGATGAGCCAGACACAAAAAGCATACTTATGTATGATTCCATTTATGTCAAGTTTAAAAACAGGCAAAACCAATTAGGGTATCTATGACAGAATTAAATTTGGGAGTGTGGTTAACTTTGGTGAGGGTGTGTGGATAGTGACAGGGTAGGAACAAAATCAGGGCTTCTGAGTTGGAAATAATATCATATTTCTTAACCTAAATGGGGGTTTCACTGTGTGTTCACCTTGGGATAAGTCCTGTATTGTACACTTCTGATTGTTTACTGAATGTAGTAAAGATAATTCCACAAGATAGTTCATTGAAAAAGTTGTGAGCAAATCTGAATGAATGATAGGTCTGTTGTAGTTCTTTTTTTTTTTAAGATTAAAAAAAAGATTTTATTTATTTATTTGAGAGAGTGAGCGAGAGAGAGCACAAGCAGGGCAGGAGGGGCAGAGAGAGAGGGAGAAACAGGCGCGGGGCTCGATCCCAGGACCCTGAGATCATGACCTGAACTGAAGGCAGATGCTTAACTGAATGAGCCACACAGGTGCTGCTAAGATTTTATTTTTAAGTAATCTCTACACCCAACGTGGGGCTCAAACTTACAACCCAGAGATCAAGAGTCACACGCTCTATGGACTGAGCCAGCCAGGAACCCCATGAATGATAGGTATATAAAACAGTAATATTAATATCACGTTTTTAAACTGTAAAAACATGACAGAAACAAGGTATAATTTGGAAGGGGAATATATGGGTTAACTTGTCATAAAGCTCTTACATTGTCCAAGAAGTGGTAAACTTCCTAATTTATATTATATTTTAATAGTTCAATGATGTATATTTTAAATTTCAATGACACAACTAAGGAAATAATGAATTTTTATGGACAGTCTAATGAAGGGGTAAATGGAATAATGAAAATACTTAAACTGAACTACAGTTTACTTTTAGCAAACAGGGGATATCCAATTTGCACTGGTACTTACACTGAGCTCACTCTCACATCCTGTTTTTTATAATTCCTGATCAGGTTTGCTTTGATGTTCTACGCTTTATAATTCTTCATATTACCTCTTATGTTTGCTCCTGACAGTGTACGTAGCACATAAGATCAGTCACATTTTTCAACATTCCCCAGTAAGGTTCTATTAAGTTCAGTTTCCCTCTAATCATTTTCCCTTTCGATACTATTTTGTAGTAGCAGATTCTCCATGAAATTTGTACTGTAGTGTTGATTTCTCTTTGAGCTCTTAATATTCTATATATCCAACAAACCCAAAGAAGTACATATAATAAGCCATGATTAATATTATGATAGGATGATTTTTAAAAAGTAAAATATTGGTTTTAGGTAAAATAGCCTTTGAAAATATCATTTTAGAGGTGTATAGTTAAAGCAGATTCTTGATTAGCTATGCATAAGAATTCTCCCTTATCAAATTGTTTAGTTTTAGTAGCTTGTTTTTCTAACTGCTCTGCAATTTGAGAGTTATTCATCAGCTCTCCTCTTAGCTTGACCTAATTGATACCTAATGTATCATCAACATGTGAGGCTTGGTAGTCTAAAGCTTTCCGTAGAAATTTTTCTTGCATGGTCCAAAATATTTCCTGTGAATAGCCATCAATTATGCAAATTATATTATTCTGTCTATAGAAATACTCTCATCTTTCCAAGTAATGTTTCCAATATGACACAATATATTATTGATTATTAAAGTTTGATTATGAGGTGTTCATTAGAGAATACATGGAAAACTATTAAATTGAAAGGAAGTGGGCTCAGTTTGTTCCAAATCTTGGGGACTAATATATTGAGTCTGCCCCCATTTCTAACATCTGTCAATATCAATAGTAACACTTAAATTATAGTTCCTGTCTTCTGTGTGCCTGTGTCCTTGGATGACAGGCACCCTTGAACACATTTGTTCCACGTCGGTATGGGAGAAAACTTACCTCTTTTAGTCACACTAGTTACACTGGTTCAGTTTTCAGTAGTTTCAATTTGCAAATACCAACTTTCAGCTTTCATAGATATGGTATGATCCACATTTTTACACCATCCTTTAATTTTTCCATAGACAGTCCCATGCCCAGTACCAGTTGTTCCCATAGGCAGGTACAATTCTGTAGTTCAGTGCAAGTAAGTATATCCTGTAATTGTTGAATAGCTAGTTGTTCGATTATACAGGTGAGGGCTGTGACAATTCTTTAGCAATATTTTGTTGCAACAGAATTTCATTTGAAGCTGTCCAATTCCCAATTCTTCCTTAATTTCATTCTAATTTTGTTCCTACTGTTAATCCTGTATTAAACTATGATTCCAACGTGGTTGCCTTTGAATTGCATGTTTCCACAATTGCCCCAAGGTGTTAAGTTGTTGATGAATATTTCTATACCACAAGAGTTTGTGATTCCAGTCCTGGTTGTGATTCTTCCTAACATAGTACTTAATGTCTCTTTTAGTTTGATCATGGTCCTTTCGGCCCCTCTCTAAATATTCTCTGGAATGTTAAAGTCCATTGTGTACAAGTAAAATTGATTCATATTAGCAGCAGTAATACTAAGCATTTCACTTAATTCTCCTAGCGGTCTTAAATATGGAGACTGAAGATTGCTAGGTAATAAACAGGATAAACTAATTTTTATGGGATGATATATTTTGGACCTTTTGGAGAAACTAATCACGCCATTTGGGTTCAGATATTTTTTTTCCTAATCTTGATATCTATCTTTAGTTTTGTTAAACCAGGCCTCAATGGCTATAAAAGAAAATGAGTAATTGGAGTCCTGTGAAATATAATGTGAGTGTAATTATATTCAGCCTGATTAATTAACAATTCTATCCAATTGGTATATTCAGTACCACAATAGGAGGTGATATTTGAGATTATATTATTTAACATTTGGGTGATATTGATTTCAGTCTGTGGGAAGATTTGAAATTTCCCACTTCATTTAAATTCAAACCACCCAATCAGTACGTCTGAAGTGTTACAGACAAATAAAGGGATTTCTTGAGCCTTAACTCCATATTCAGGGCAATTTTTAGTTGGCACAAAATTCCATGAGGTTGAGATATTTATTTTTAAAGGAAGGAGACATAAAACTATGAGCTCCATGTTTAGTACAAAATAAAATTATTAGAAGTATACTGGTCAGGATAACTAAAAAGAAAGTAAGAGCAGTCTACCTCTCTTGCCATCAGTCCATTAGAGACTCTTTTTTCTTCATCTTGCATATTATTTTCAGTTACTCTCTGGAGAATGTAACTTTAAGGTCCTTAATGGGAATTACAACCCATTCAGTTATAGATGCTGGTCTCACATGAAAAGCTGTATTGCCTTTTCACTTTGATAGTGGTATGAATTATCAACAACATCTGGGAAGGTCCTCTCCCATAGGATAACAATCCAGCCAATTGTTAGAATACTTAGGGGGAATGGGTTAGCCTGGTGATGGGTATTAAAGAGGGCACGTACTGACTGGAGCACTGGGTGTTATAAGCAAACAATGAATCATGGAACACTACATCAAAAACTAATGATGTAATGCATGGTGATTAACATAACATAACAATAATAATAATAATAAAAAGAATACTTAGATGTAGACTTTGTCTCCTGGTCTGTATTGATGACACATCTTCTCAGAAGGAGGCTTACATCATCTGGCCACACGATGGCGAAATGAGCCTAGGGAAACAAGCAAATTCTGTCTGATGTGCTTTCATTCTGTCAGGTCAGGGGTTAGTCTTAACCCCTAAATTCATTGAACTTCCAAACATTAACTCAAAGGGAGAAATACCATACTTGTTAATAAGATTTAAGTTTAATTTTCATAGAACCAAGGCAAGGCTGTTGATCACCATAAACCAGTGGTTTGATATGTTAGCCAAAGAATTCTTTTTTAGGATAAGTTTCATTCATTCTACTTCTCTGAAAAACTAGGGATGATAAGGAGTGTGATAAGTTATTGGTATTTGTAAGGTCTTATAGAGCTCCTGATTTATCATAGAAATAGAGTGACTTCATCTTTTGGATTCTAGATGTTCAGGAATTCCAAAGATTTGGATGGTATAATTCAGTAAGACTGCTCATCATTGGAGCATCTACTTTAGCCAAAGGCAATACTTCTGGCCATCTAGAAACCATACATACTGTTACTAAACAGAATTTCTTACCTTGTGATGGCAGAAGCTCTACAATATTCATTCGCCCCCAGGTCCTAGGTAATATGGGCCTCAGTGGGCTTCCTTGATGTAACTTAGCTGTTCCCTGTAAAGAAATGTTCTGACGAACAGCACATGTTTGCATTATTTATTGATTTGGTCCTTATACAGGAGTGGTATAATTCCAAGACTTCCAGTGAATTCATTTGTTTGAATGATATTGCCGGTTAGGTGGCATGAAAAGCTATGTATGCACACAGCTGGAGGCCAGGAATAATACCGTGGGGTAATCCCCATATTCCTATGGTGTTTTTCTTAGCTCTCCTTGATTTCCAATTACCCAATTTGGGGGAGTTGCGTATTTCTGAAACTGTGAATAGGAGCCCCTTGATAGAAGTAATAGGGCTTCAATTTCCCCAGTCCACACCTGAGGAGACATTTTTATGCAAATTCATTTCCTTCAGATAGCTCATCTCATCCGGTATGAGTTCTACAAAGAATTACATAAATCTGTTTGGGAAATGGCAATGACTCTAATAAATTTGCAATTCGTCTCCATGTGATATTTTAGTGCTCATTGATGTTAAAAAGCTCTATTCTTCCAGACTGTATGTAGGCCTCACACACGAATTTACTGTCAGTAGAGATATTCTCTTTAAGACTGGTGGCTAATTTAAAACTCATGTAGCAGCTAGAGTGCTCCCGATTTTATGTTTGTAAAAACATAGCCTCCAAAATCTCATGAAGACTGACTATTGCATAATGTGCTTTTATACTTCCCCATGTGTTTCTCATACAGGATCCATTAGTGAACTATTTTAAATCAGCATTGGGAATAGACATATGAGCTATAGCAGCCTGAGGATGAATATCTTCTCTTAACTGTGAGGCAGTCGTGTTCACGACTCATTTTGGATCTGGCAGTTGAATAGCTGGGTTCAAAAAGTTCCACCTGACTAGAATAACATTAGTATTAGACAAACTGTGTACCCATTAAACATTAACTCTCCGTTCACCCCTTCTTTCCTCCTCCCTAGCCACTGGCAGCCATCATTCTACTTCCTGTCTCTATGAGTTTGACTCCTTTAGTATATAAGTGGGAGCATACAATATTTGTCCTCTTGTGACTGGCTTGATTCACTTACCATAATATCGTCAAGATTCATCCATGTTGTAGCATGTGTCAGAATGTGTATCCTTTTTTAAGGCTGAATAACATTCCATTGTATGTATACATAACATTTTGTTTATCCCATCTTTTGGATGTTGTAAATAATACTACTATGAACATGAGTATAACAATATCTGTTTGGATCCATGCTTTCATTTTTTAGAAGTATATACCCAGAAGTGGAATTGCTGGATCATATGTTAGTACTATGCTTAATTTTTTGAGGAGTCGCCATATTGTTTTCCATAGGGCTGCACCATTTTATATTCCCATCAGCAGTACACAAAGTTCCAATTTCATCATTGTCAACACTTGTTATTTTCATTTTTTAAAAAAATAAAATCATCATAATGGGTTCTGATTTGTATTTCCTTAATGACTTGCGATTTTGAGCAACTTTCCATGTGCTCTTGGCCATTTGTATATCTTCTTTGGAAAAATGTCTATTCGAGTTGTCCATTTTTAATCAGGGATCTGTTAAATTGGAGGAGTTCTATATATAACCTGGATATTACCACTTTATGCCTTGTTAATATCATTAGATATATGATTTGCAAATATTTTCCCCCATTTCATGGTTTGCCTTTTCAATCTTTTAATAGTGTTATTTGATGCACAGGTTTTACATTTTGATCACATCCAACATACCTATTTTTCTATTGTTATCTGTGTTTTTGCTGTCATATCCAAAAAATCATCACCCAACCTAATGTTATAAAGCTTTCTCCCTATGTTTTCTTCTAAGAATTTTGTAGTTTTAGCTTTTATACTTAAGTATTTCATCAATTTTGAGCTAATTTTTGTATATGGTATAGGGTGGGGCTCCAATTTTTTTTGCATGTGAATATCTAGTTTTCTCAACACTATTTATTAAAAAGACTATTCTTTCCCCATTGAATGGTCTTGACATCCTTGTCAAAAATTACCTGAGCATATATATGAGGGCTATATTTTCTGGACTCTCCAGTCTATTCAATTGGTCTATATGTCTGTCTTTATCTTTTTCTTTTTTTATTATGTTATGTTAGTCACCATACAGTACATCATTAGTTTTTGATGTAGTGTTCTATGATTCATTGTTTGCCTCTAACACCCAGTGCTCCATGCAATATGTACCCTCCTTAATACCCATCACCAGGCTAACCCATCCCGCCACCCCCCTCCCCTCTAAAACCCTCAGTTTGTTTCTCAGAGTCCATAGTCTCTAATGGTTCATCGCCCCCCCCCCCGGACTATTGGGTATTTACCCCAAAGACACAGATGTAGTGAAAAGAAGGGCCACATGCACCCCAATGTTCATAGCAGCAATGTCCACAATAGCCAAACTGTGGAAAGAGCCGAGATGCCCTTCAATAGACAAATGGATAAAGATGTGGTCCATTTATACAATGGAATATTACTCAGCTATCAGAAAGGATGAATATCCAACTTTCGTATTAACATGGATGGGACTGGAGGAGATTATGCTAAGTGAAATAAGTCAAGCAGAGAAAGTCAATTATCTTTTTCTTTTTTAAAGATTTTGTTTATTTATTTGAGAGAGAGAGACAGAGATAGCGAGCCTGGAGGAGAGGGAGAAGCAGGCTCCCTGACCTGAGCTGAAGGCAGACGCTTAAGTGACTGAGCCACCCAGGTGACCCTATATGTCTGTCTTCATGTTAGTAACACACTGTTTTGCAGCACTGTAGCTTTGTAGCAAGTTCTAAAATCACAAAGTATGAGGCTTCCCACTGTGTTCTTTTTTGAGATTATTTTGGTGGTTCAGGGCTTCTTAAGATTCCATATGAAATTTAAAATGGATTTTTCTATTTTTGAAAAAAAATTGCTGGGATTTTTATAGAGACTGCATTGAATCTGTAGATTGCTTGGGTAATACTGACATCTTAAAAATATTAAGTCCATGGACATGGGTGTCTTTCCATTTATTTGTGTCTTTAGTTCTTCAGACATGGTTTCTTTCCCTGTTTGGACTTTCTTAAAATTTTTGTCTAGAAGATCCAATATATGGGCTTCCTCTAGAACACTTCCTATTGATTGTTTTTATCCCTGTGTATGAGTCATACTTCCTTGTTTCTTTGCATGCGTGAATGTGTCAGAGTTTTTCAAAGCCTGTATGGATATCGCCTTTTTTTAATTTTAATTTTTAAAAAAGATTTTATTTATTTATTTGACAGAGAGAGAGAGAGAGAGAGAGAGCAACAGGAAGCACAAACAGGGGGTGTGGCAGAAGGAGAAGCAGGCTCCCTGCTGAGCAGGGACCCAGATGTGGGACCCAATCCCAGGACCCTGGGATCATGACCTGAGCCGAAGGCAGACACTTAACTGACAGCCACCCAGGTGCACCCCCCTGCCTATTTTCTAATTGGATTGTTTGTTCTCAGTCCCGCTCTCTCTTTTTATCCTCTCATCCAGGACTTAGATGATTTGAATATTAGCTCTTTTGGTATTGTCCCACGGGTGCTTAAGACTCCATTTGTTTTTTTCAATCTATTTCCCTTCTGTTGCTCAGATTGGATAAATTCTATTGACCTTTCCTTAAGTTCATCAGTTATATCATTTATCATCTCCCCTCTACCACTGAATGCCTCCAGTAAATTTCTAAAAATTTCAGTAATTATATGCAAACAATGAAGCATGGAACACCACATCAAAAACTAATGAAGTACTGTATGGTGACTAACATAAAAAAATTTTCAGTAATTATATTTTTCTTTTCTGAGATCCGTTTGGTTTTTTAATAGCTTCTATTTTATTTGCCAAACTTTCTACTTTTTATGTGCTTCAAAATAATTATTAATTGCTTCTTGAAATATTTTATGATGACTGCTTGAAAATTCTTGTCAGGAAATCCCAACAACTGATTCATCTTGGTATTGGTGTCTATTCATTGTCCCTGGCCCTGCGCGCACCTCCCCCCCCCCAATTCATGTTGTTATTTTCTTGTTTCTGGCAAGAGTGTTTTTTAAAAATTGTGTTCTGGACATTTTGGATATAATATTATGAGACTGAATTCTTCTTCTTCTCCTCCTTCTCATTTTTCTTCTTAGCAGGCAATCCCCTGCTGAGACATAGCTTGAGGCTGGGCACTTGTATATATGTAATCTTCCCTTTGGATTGTGCTGGCAAAGCAGGGTGGGGGGAAAGCAAAGTGCTTACTAGCCCGGACTTACACTGTTATTCAGTCTCCATTAATGGTGGGTGGAGAAGGAGGCTCAGCTACCCCCAGGCTTAGCTGACACTACTTCACAAGAGAATCAAAGCAAATCCTACTTCTACCATTTAGGAGATGGAAGATTACCTCCCCATATGTCCCCACCAACATCACCTGGTGAGGAAGTCTGAGCACTGCTTTTATAGAGAGGGGGTGAAAACCATGGGTAGGGTGTGAAAACCTGAAACCGTGGGGAAAGGAGGACCGAGATTTTTCCATTAGTGTTGTCGGAGTAGGGGGAGTATTGCCAAGACGGTCTTCTGTCGTTAGGCTACCCCTTCCCTAGTCCTTTGGCCCGGTATAGGCTTTTCTTGGAGAGTGTTTCTTTATTCATTTATCTGTTGATGAACGCTTGGGTTGTTTGCATGTCTTAGATATTGTAAATGATGCTGCAATTAATATGGAAATGCAGTTATCTCTTTGAGATAGTGATTTCACTTCCTTCAGATGTGTATCTAGAGGTGGAATTCCTGAATCATTTGGAAGTATTATTTTTAGTTTGAGGAACCTCCATATAATTTCCCATAGTGGCTGTCTCAGTTTACATTCCCACCCACAGTGCACAAAGGGTTCACTTTTCTCCACATCATCACCAGCACTTGTTATCTCTTGTCTTTTTTGATCATAGTGATTCTAGCCAGTGTGAGGTGATATCTCATGGTTTTGATTTGCATTTCCCCAATCATTAGTGATGTTGAGCATCTTTTCATGTACCTGTTGGCCATTTGAACATCTTCTTTGGAAAAATGTCTATGCAGTTTGTTTACCCACTTTTTAATTGGATGATTTGTTTTTTTGTTTTTGAGTTGTATGAGTTGCTTATATATTTTGGATATTAACCCCTTATCAGATAGGTGCTTTGCAATATTTTCTCACATTGTAAGTTGCCTTTTCATTTCTGCTCTGCCTTTAATTCAGTAACTGAAACAGTTACTCTTTCTCTATTTTTTTCAAGTGTTAGAGTTGCTTATAGTGGGATGGCTAGTACAATTCCATTTACCCTTGGGAGGACTAGTCCAGTTCCATTTGCCTTGTTGTGGCAAGATATGGCAATCTTATCTTAGACTTTTGAAAAGAGCCTTTTCATTCATTTCCAGACTTCCATTCAAAAGACTGGATCCAACCCACCCACCTTCCGCATGATTCACTGGAGTAAAAAGTCAATGTGGTTTCCTCCAAAAAGTCCTTTCATTACCATTTCCCAAGAGATGAGCACTGAATTCCTCAAACTAAATTTATTATCTTGAACAGTGAGTTACTCTCTGATTTTTAGCATTTGATTATATTTTTGTCTTATCTCTCATTTCTGTCCTTCCACTCACAGGAAGAATGGAAAACCCCAAAGACATGTACTGTCAGGCAGATATCAGTTCTAATCTAGGCTCTATGTCTCATCAGATGTGTGGCTTAGGAATGCTTAGTCACCTCTTCAAATTTTCTTGTCCTCATCCGTGAAGTGGAAGATATTACCTAACCTCACAGTGTTGTCCTAAGTGTTCAGATCTAGACCACAGTATTTAGTACAGAAACTGACATATGGTTGATTCATGGTAAATATGAACTGCCATTATCTTTGCCTCATGTCTTTCCCTTCCTTCCCCCATTTATACTTCCCCTTCAGTTTATCTTCTCCATCTTTTCTTTGATCATCATTGTCTTTCCCTTCTCTTTTGTTAGTCCTTGATGCCTAGTATGGGATTGGATATGCAGTAAGTACTACTGACAGAGGGGGACACTCTACTCTCAGGAGGATAAAGACAAATGTTTAAGAAAGGGCTCCTTATAACTATGTATTAGTTTTCTGATTGCTTGCTTGATTCATTCACTCATTCAAATTTGTCTCACACAAAATGTCAACTACCTCTAATTTGTCTTTGTTTCCTTCTGGGAAGGAAAGCCCACTATGACATGGGTGCCGCTGGCAAATCTCCCATACTTACACAGAATGCCCGGCTGAGATATGTGATACATGTTATCCTTCTGCCTGGCTGACCCCAGGTATGTCTCATCCTTTTTAGTTCACTGCACACAACCCTGGCCCATTTCCAAAACTAATAAAGGCAGGGCATTGCTCTGCTGCAGTGATCTCTGTTCGGTCCTCTGCAGCACAGCCCTCCATTCTCTCAGGACATGTCAGTCATGAAGCCCTATTTAGTGACCATTTCCATCCTTCTGATCCTGGTTCGTAAGACTCCAGGTAACTCAGGCCTCTCTCAAAGGTTCTGGGGTCTTGCATGTGGTATTGTTATTTTGTTGACCTCTGAGATGACTCCCACTCACATACCATAGACACTACCTATGGTCTTTCTGGTCTCAGATAGGTTGTGAATGTTATTCCCATGGTCCATCTCATGTCAAGATCATGGCAAGTTCTTCCCTGCCAAGACAAATTTAAGAGACTTGCTCCGGCTATTCCTGGCATAGTGGAATATTGAAGCATGAAGCATTTTAGGTGGTACTGTCGATGGGAGGGGAGCTTGATGCATGTATTAGATGTGAGAGATTGGATCCAAGTTGGGGAGCTATTAGAGGAATCAATGGTAGTTTGGGAGAGTGAGTTGTGGGGGGGATGGTATATGACTTTAGAGAGAGAGAGTAATATTAGAAAAATGAGTGGGCATGAGGTGAGGGTGAGCAATTCTGTTTATAGCACTGGGCTGGACTGATCTTCTGGTGTAGTCTGGAGAGGGAATGGTATTTTTGTGGAATGGAACTGGAGGTGGAGTTGTGTAGAGCTGAGAGTTAGGGTGAAGGTGGTGGTTGGGCTGTGTTTTGGATGGATGCTGTGAATTGGGGATGGGTGGCTTGGCTAGTGTCATGTTTGTGTTAAATTTTATAACTGAGCCTTAGGTGGTTAGAGAACAGATGAGGCTGCGAGTTGGAGTTAGGTGTTTGGTTTAAGTAGGTGTATTATCAAGCGGGGCACATGCGGGGTTTATCTGGGCTAGGGTTGGCGTAGCCTGAGTTTGGGGGTAATTAAGCTTGAGAAAGACAGTTTCATTCATCACAGCAGAGCTGTGACTATTGAAGTGGGGAGAATGAATGCTGCATGAAAAATATCTGGTAATGTTTTCAAATTCTTTTTTTTTCTTTCAAGATTTCTTTTATTTATTCATTTGAGACACAGAGATACAGAGAGAGGGAGAGAGAGAGAGCATGAGCTGGGGGAGAAGCAGAGGGAGGGGGAGAAGTGGACTCCCTGCGGAGCAGGGAGCCCGATGCGGGGCTTGATCCCAGGACCCTGGGATCATGATCTGAGCCCCAAGGCAGACGCTTAACCATCTGAGCCTCCCGGGCGCCCCTGTTTTCAAATTCTTAAAAAAGTTTCTTGAGTATGATTTTCAGGGGCACTGAAAAGCAATACATATAACTGTAGGCAGCGAGGAAAGATGAAATCAGGAAGCTGGAACGTCCTCAAGTGTCTCTCCTCAAACCTTGGCAAGTGCAGAGAGACATGGGAGTGGTCTCATCCCAGCCCTACAGAGAACTAAGGTTGTCTCTCCTTCCTTGGGACTGAGTTCAGAGTCACTGTGTTCTCCTCTTTCCCTTTCTCTTCCCTCTTATTCCTCCTTCCCCTTCCCATCCTCTTCCTACTTCACTTTCTCCTACCCCTTATTTCTTACCCTGTCTCATCCTCTTTACTTGCGAGACACTTGTTCTCATTCAGTGAAGTTCAGTTTCCACGTTGGAGCAGTGGTAGAAACCAGTGGGTTTGCAAATAACGACAACAAAGGAAGACAGCATTCTATGCTTCAGAAGTTGTACATGGTGTTGCTCCCTTAATAACCATTCAATACTTTCACCTGGCAGAATTAATGGGCAAGAACTGTTCTGGACAACCTTTTTAAGGATAATCAAAGTCATTTTTTCCTTTCATCACTCCAAACATGGGCTTAGAAAATTCAACTGTTTGAAAGCCAAGACTCTGTCTTTTAAATCTAGGTATTCCTGGTGCTGAGGTGAGTGCTTTTCACAGAACAGGTTTTAGTAAACATTTATTGAATGAGTGAATATATAAATGACTTATGCCTAAAACATATATATGGGTAGGAAGAACCTCAAGTTAGGTAGGGAAGGACCATGTTTGGGATGCACAGGTGGCAGAGAAATCATGTGTTACATTGCTTTTGGCTTTGGATGGGACTATTAGAGTATAGAGCATACGTTCTGTTTTTCGATTTATGATATTTTAATTTGCTCTTAATACAAGTCCAAAGTGGGAAATGAGCTGGGCAATGTCTACAGGTCAATGTGAGAAAGTCAGGCAGGGTTATGGCTCTCACTCCAGGCAGGAACCAATGCATATATTCTGGGACACTTGTGCAAAGCACATTTGCTGTGGCCTCTCCTCAGACCTATCAAATCAAAATCTCTAGAGACTTGATGTGAGTATACTTAACAAGTCTTCAGGTTATTATAAAGCATGACACATCTTATTAACAGCCTTTTTCACAAACACAGTTGAGATTTTATGATTTGGTGCAACCTTTCTCATTCCCATTTCTCACATTGGGAGACTGGGTACAGAATACAAAAGGTCAGAGGCAAAGCCGATATTTAAAAGTAGGTCTCAAAATACAGAGAGAGCCCAGATGTCCATTGACAGATGAATGGATAAAGAAGATGTGGTGTATACACAATGGAATATTACTCAGCCATCAAAAAGAATGATATCTTGCCATTTGCAACAACATGGATGGAACTAGAGGGTATTATGCTAAGCGAAATAAGTCAATCAGAGAAAGACAAATACCATATGGATTTCACTTGTCTGGAATTTAAGAAACAAAACAGATGAACATAGGGGAGTGGATGGAAGAATAAAATAAGATGGAAACAGAGAGGGAGACAAACCACAAGAGACTCAACTCTAGGAAACAAACTGAGGGTTTCTGGAGGGGAGGTGGGTGGGTAGATAAGGTAACTGGGTGGTGGGCATTAAGGATGGCACTTGAAGTAATGAGCACTGGGTGTTGTATGCAACTGATAAATCACTAAATTCTCCCCTGAAAGGAATAATACAGTATATGTTAATTAAATTGAACTTAAATAAATTTTTTTTAAAAAAAGAATTTAAAAAATAAATTAAAAGGACATACATACATACATACATACATAAAATCAAAGCAGGCCTCTGACTTCAATTTGGAGATGGAGGGATGGTCAAAGGTGATGTTAATTTGATGTGGGTATTAGTTTGTAGTGATGCAGAACAATACAGGGTTAGAACAGCTGCAGGATTGAGAAACTAGAACTATCTACAACAAAACCTTTGTTTATTTATTTAGCCACAGTAAACAGAATCCTCCTGGGCCTGCCTTGACCTGTTTTCTCTATGGAGAGAGTGAGAGAAAGGTCAGCTTGCCTGATTCTCATTCCTGGTATCTATATTCCTATCCATCCTCTGGTGACTACAAAGAGAAGATCTTGGGTGCCCTGGCTTCCATCCACTGTATTTGGGAGAAAATGAAAGTCCACCAGTTCAAATGTTAGCCAGAAGAGTATGGGTGTCACTCTAGCGCGGCCCCCTGAAGACCTCCTCCTTTTTTAAGTAGGATGGTGCCAAAGAGAGAGAGGATCCATGATGAGGGTGAGGATTAAAGTAGGAAACACAGCAGTATCATGACGTTGGAACATGGATGAAGGGGTACCATTTTTTACCTCCTTGCTCTGGTTAATCAGCAGGCTGGCTGATGTAGCAGCAATTGAGTGCCTTCTCTGGGCTGGAATGCCAATTTCTGGGGCAGTTCATATACATACCAGTGCCCAAATGCTATGGGATGTCTACCATTAAGGCATTTTCTTCTGTACTTTCTTTCCCCTCACGTTCTCTGACTTCATCTAAACTTGGGCCATTTTACATTCTTTCGTAAAAAAATTATCAAAATGTTCTTTTTCTATGCAGGAAATTATGTCAGACTTGCTTGTCCAGTTTTTATTAATGTGGGTGGGCTTTGGGGCCCTCTGCATGCTTAGCACTGAGTACATGGCCTGGCACAGAGTGAGTGTCGATGAATGGGTGTGAAATGAGGGGATGGCTGGAAAAGGTCCTGCAGGGCTAAGCTATGGATTTTGGACTTCTACTGAGAGCTGAGAAAGTTCTTACACCTGAAGACACGCAGGAAGATGCCACTCTGTCCTAGAAATCCTATCATATAGAGAGGCAACATGACACAGAGAGGAAAGCGAATGGGCTTAATATCATATAGAGAAGAAATTGATTCCTACGATGGTCAAGTACAAGCTATGGACATGTGGACAGAACAAGAGTTCTCTTTGAGCCTCAGTATCTTCATCTAAATAACAGAACATCTAAAGAACAATAGGCTTTTATGAAGGTTCAATGAGATATCATTTGTAAAATGCCTGACACATAGTTGATGTTGGGCATGCAACAGTGATTGTTAGTATTATTTTCTTTGGCTCCTTTGTCTTTGAAAGTTCCAATAGGTAACTAATACTATTGATGACTAGTATTTACAGAAGGCTGACTAAATGTAAGGAACTTTGTCATTGGGGTATTTTCAGCTGAAGAACCTATAATATACACACGCACATATCTGGATGATTGATATATAGCTATCAATACTCATGAATGGGTTTTAGTCATATGTGGCAAGTGTGTGGTAGAAGTCTGTATGTGAGCACATGTGTATATGCTCAATTTGTGTGAATGTGGACATGTGCATATGGGCCTGTGTGTGCACACCAGTGTGCTGCACATGTACATGCGGTATCGGTTTCTGTGGGGCCAATGTATAAACATGAGTGGTGCATGTTTGCTCGAATGTTTTGAAGTACAAAGGCATGCAGGGGCTGAAATATGTGTGCCCTGCCTCAGCGTGGAGTCTGGCTGTCTGTGATAGAGCTCTGTGTGAGGAGCACACATCTGTATGGGCACTTGAAAACGTCCAAAATGTGCTCACAGGAGCAGCTCTTGAAGCCCTGGACCCTCAGGAAAAGACTTTCATATCAACAACACTGCCTAATATTTCATTATTTCTTATTATGCACCAGATACTCTTCTGAGCATACTCTATATGCTAATCTAAGCATCACAAACGGTAAGGAGTTGGCTCTGTTATGACACCCATTGTGAAAATCATGCAGTGGTGGGCCAGAGAACCGAAGTAACTTGCTTAAGGGTGAGGAGCTATAGTGATGGAGCCCAGATTTGAACTGAGGTGGTTTTGACTCCAGATCCTGTTAAGATTCTCAGGGCTTGTTCTCTTTAAATCATGCTTCTCCAGTCCTATTATCACTGCTGCAAGGAAACTAAACATGGCTATGTTTTCCCCAGGTGGCCTGTTCAGATCCCAGTATGGCAAGAGCCAAGAGCCCTGGATTCCATGCCAGCTTTACCATGGCATGTGCAGACATGCCTGCAGAAAAAATGAAACTCAATATTTAACCTGCCCAGATGATCAAAAGTGCTGCCTGAAATTTTCTGTGAAAATAGCCCGTTCTAACAATGTGAAGGATTATGACCCTGACTCCAACCTGTCAGTTACAAACACTTCAAGCTATTCTAAAATTTGAATAAGACCAACTTACCCCTCCTGGAATGATTCTTCCCTCATTCTGGAACACCCTCGCCATAAAAATACATTCCTTCTCATGTGTGTGTCTTTCATCTGTGAGCAGTCATCACTGGGCAGGGGAAAGTTAGGCTGGAACTGGGGAGCAACAGAGTATAGGAAAGGACCCTGGCCAAGAGAGTAAACAGGATGCTAGAATAGCTCGGTAGTGTTGAGGGTGCCAGGAAGGGACGAGATCACATTTCTGCTCTGCTTTGTTACCACCAGGAGGATTGTGATTCATTCTGGAAGCTGCAGAGTAGACGACAACTGGATTGAGTCTGGATGATCCCATGAATATATGGGGGAGATTGCTGAGTCCTCTGAGTAAACATTGTAGGATCAGGATCAGGACAAGAGGGTTGCCTCTGACATCTAGAGAACCATCCTGGTCTGTTTGGTATGATGTGGTGTCCTCAGGAAGAACCAGAACCATATGAAGGACTAGAATTGAGCATAGGAATTTACTGGACAAATTAGGGCAACATTTTCTAAGAGGTAGAGCCATTGGAAAGTGGACTAAACAGGCTTGTCCCTCAGCATTCTCCCAGTTTTGAGTCTGGAGGATCATTTCTGGGTGTGAGGCAGAGGTGTTTGTGGTTATGGTGTTAGAGAGGGATTTGGAACAGAAGCTGGACACTGTACTTGGTAAACTTTAAGATCCTTTCCTTCCTGAGAATTTAGGGATATTATTTTTCCACTCCAAACTTAGTCACAACTAATAGTTGACATGCTATGGAATTTTCATTGTGTTATGTATACTCCTCTTCCATGGCTAATGTTTCATTTCTTCCCCTCTTTGGATCCAGACTTCTAGAACCAGTGTTCCCAACTAAGTTATCTAAGTTCTAGATTCCTAATCTCACCCCAACTAAGAGAAATCTGATTTTTGTGCATATCACTTCACTGAAAAGGCCCTGGTTTTGCTCACCAATGCCTTCTTTGTTGAAAAACTCAAGCATTCTTCAGGTTTTACCATTTATTTTTATTTTTTTAAAAGATTTTATTTATTTATTTATTTATTTATTTGAGAGAGAGAAACAGCATGAGAGGGGAGAGGGCCAGAGGGAGAAGCAGGCTCCCTGCTGAGCCGGGAGCCCGATGTGGGACTCGATCCTAGAACTCCGGGATCATGACCTGAGCCGAAGGCAGTCGCTTAACTGACTGAGCCACCCAGGCGCCCCAGGTTTTACCATTTAACACTTTGCCTCTAGCCACCCTTTCAATACTGCTCACCTTCCTTGAAGCCTTTGTTATGTTTGCCTTAGCTTCTCTCTTGAGTATCCTTTCTTAGTAATTTTTGGGGTTTCTTCTTCTGTCACCTTCCCCATAATATTTCTTTGCCATTTCCCCTATTTTCTCTCTCTTTTTCACCATAGACACTTTACCTGCATTTCCCATTACGAGACAAATGACAATTTCAGCCCAGACCAATGGATCAAAGGCTATGCACTCACTAAATGACCAATTTATACAGTTGGATTTTAATTTTTATGGGACTTAGAAGTCTGGTGGGAAAATTTAATGATGTTTATATCTTTGAGATTCACTGACACTCAGTTGTATTTGTCAAACAGGGGATAGGGGCTTGGCAGAAGCTAGGTTTCAAGAAGGGACACAGAAATTTTCTGGCATAAGTAGCATGATTAGACGCAACTTTTAATATTTAGAAGATAGTATTGGTCCCAGGTTCAGCACAGTAGTTGAAATGTAATATTTCAGACTTTCTATTTTAGCAGTTATGTAGAGGGAAAATCATTGTGCAATTCTAGACTTAAAGCGCAGATTCCCATTTCCTTGGGCTTTGCATGTCTTCAAGAAAGAAGCATGGGGGCGCCTGGGTGGCTCAGTTGGTTAAGCGACTGCCTTCGGCTCAGGTCATGATCCTGGAGTCCCGGGATCGAGTCCCACATCGGGCTTCCTGCTCAGCGGGGAGTCTGCTTCTCCCTCTGACCCTCTTCCCTCTCGTGCTCTCTATCTCTCATTCTCTCTCTCTCTCAAATAAATAAATAAAATCTTTAAAAACAAAAAAAAAAGAAAGAAAGAAGCCTGAATGTGGTCAGAAGGGTTTGTTCCCTATTCCCCATCACTGCTCAGAAGCTGTGTGATCTTGGGCAAGTTCTGTATTTACATGTTCAACCCAGGCAATATCTCTGAGGCCCAGACTCACATACTGAATTATGTATTTGCTAGGTTAAGAGAACCTTTGGCTGATTACTCAGCCATCTCAGACTCAAATGTCCCAAACTGAATTCCAACTCTGTTTGTCTGGCTTTTCCCTTGTCTTCCCTTCTGAGTAATCAACACCTACAATTCATCCTGTTGCTTAATTCAGAAGCCTGGACTCATTCAAGATCCTCCAATTCATCTCAGCTCATCATGTCCAAACCATTAAAATGTGCTTTTAGTTCCAACTCAAACTGATCTCCATTTAATGATGAAATCAGCTTTTGCATAACCAAAAGGAGAGGGTTCACTATTCTTAAAATGAAAAAACTCAACTAATTAAGAAATCCTTAATGTTTTATTCCTTTGAATGTACATTTTTACTCTTTTAAGGATCTTCCATGACATTCGCCTTTGCTGTTCTCAACAAGTAATGTGATTTCCTTTGTTCAAATATGTATTTGTCTGCACTTTGATTGCTATTAGTACTCATCAAATAGTGTCTTTGATGTTCGCTATTTCATAAGGTCCACATCACCCTCCCCAGAAGACCACTAGTTTCTCTCATTGTTCCTTCTCCAGTTTCACTTTCTCCAGAGCTCATCAACACAAGTCTTACAAGGATTTTTAGGTACATTAAGTTATAAAGAAAGCCTGTAATTTTGACGTGTTAAGCACAGGGGTAGAGGGTTTCCAAGCCCCTGCCTGATGGGCATTCTACTTCTTCCTTCTGGAGAAACAATTCTAATAAATGGCAGACATTTATTTTAAACTTTTGAGTCTGGTCATTCTTGTGCAACAAGTTGGCGTAGTCCGTGGGATCCAAGGAAGGGTGGAGGTGGAGTGCAGGATGTGGACTGAATTCACACATGGCCTTACTTTCAGATCCTCCTCCGGTATTTCCCTTTGAAGGCCCGGAGATTCCATGGCTCCACGCCTGAGCGCAGAAAAGCTTTGTATTTCAGGGAGGGACTATAAACTGAGTTCAACCATGTATTTTGCCTGTCTGTTAACACTTACCGCCTATACTTGAGAAAATTCAGGTTCACTGTTTTTTAGGTGACTCTACTCTGTGCGGTTATCAGTCAAATGGTCAAAAAGAAAGTCTCATCTCTGTTTAGCTTATTTTAAATGACTATAGTATCAATAATGACTATTAGTATAATGTGGAATTGGTGACCAGAGATTATCTCCAAACTATTCCTGCTTTATTCTTAGGGCAGGATGTTCCAAAATATCTAACAGAAAAATCTGGAAATCTCCCATTTTGGCCAGAAAGTAGTCATGATATTTATGAGGAGACAAAGTTTACAAAAGGAAATAAAAATTCTAAATTCTCTCCTTTACAGGTATATCTACAAGAGGTTGAAACGTCATTAATGAACCTCAAAGGGGGAAAAAAACCTTTAGACTTTTCAGATACACATAGAATACACACCTCTGACAAAATAATAATGATAATAATAATAATAATAATTTGTATTTGTATTCAAAACCAACCTATTTCCAGAGTCTCTATGCTTCCAGATTTTCTACAGAGTGACTCCAGATCTATGAAACCTGCCTCATTATAAGATTAAGCCTTCAAAACATTCTTACTATATAATTTTTTAGTGTTTAAAGAACACCCTCTAGAAATAATGTTAAATAGATGCTATTCCATTTAGATTAAATACACCAAAGACTTTTCAGCAGATTCACTCTGTTTTACAGAAATTAACTCTCCTGCTGTCCAAAAACATAATAGATTAAAAAAGAGAACTTCTACTCAGAGTATGTTTAGGATTACAAGGGCAAAGGGGTAGAGGAAGTGACTGTATTTTAAACCACAAAAATGAGTTTAGAAGGAGGCAATGAGTACATGCTAACATTAAATACATGTAACAAACAACTCTGTGCTAACATGTAAGGTAATCTCTATTTTAGAGATCAAAGAATTTATTCTTTTCAAAGACAAAACAAAACAAAAGCCCACCCCCAAGCAAAAGCATTTTGGAGAATTACATATGCATTGTAAGTTTTTTGAAATAAAGTTATGTTCAGAAAGGCACCATTCTATCAAAAAATTGTTAAGAAAAATTATCCAAAATTTAGAAATAAGTAAAAGAGATGACTGGTGTCCTTTCAGTGGGGTGCTGAACAGGATCTAGTAGATCCTCCTGGGATTATAAGTCTATGAGGAGTGTGTACAATTAAATAATTTTCCACTGACTAAGCTATTTAGAAATTTTGTGTGGGTAGAGGTTAATTCATAGAAAACTGACATAATTG
Source organism: Callorhinus ursinus (assembly GCF_003265705.2). Taxonomy (NCBI): domain Eukaryota; kingdom Metazoa; phylum Chordata; class Mammalia; order Carnivora; family Otariidae; genus Callorhinus; species Callorhinus ursinus. The sequence goes on from NW_027397100.1 coordinate 14,061,455, forward strand.
CAAAAAAAATTTTTTGAGAGTCACGCAAACTATTCCCCTCCATAACAATGCAAAGGGACAGATGCAATTGATGTGATTGGATGGTCTTGTTTTCCGTTTGGTGGGAAAGAGCCCTGAATGTTATAGTTTATTGCCCTTCAGGATATTAAACAGGTTTACATCTGTTTGCAAATTTATTTCAGAGTTCATTTGGCTGATTATAATTCATCAGTTTCTCTGAACCAGTCTTAACAACTTACCGGTTTCTTCATTCTTTATGAGTTGAACAAAACCATTGAAATCTTTTCATTTTATGTTTACATGTAACAGGCTTTTAATGTTAAGAAGTTTATACTATACTTTATGTTTCATCACAATAAAGACACATATAATGGAAGTATGAAATGTGTGGAATTTGTATTTGTGGTTTGGTAATCTTTTGCAAGAAAAGCAGAGTAACACTGACTGTCTTAGTATGGAACAAAATTATATAAATTAAACTGTTTTTAGACTACTAATACATTTTTTTCTAGTAGAGTTATAAAATCACACAGACAATTTAAATTTTGGCTTGATTCAACCAAGCTATAGATCAATAACTGACAAAGTAGTTGGGCCTCAGATAAGGCTCTCCTCACTAGATAGGACCACTCTGTTGTCAATTTGGCATTTTCTGTGTTTTTTTTTCTTTTTTTTTTTAAGATTTTATTTGTTTATTTGACAGAAACAGAGAGCAGGAGCAGAGAGGAGGGGTAGAGGGAGAGGGAGAAGCAGGCTCCCTGCCAAGCAAGGAGCCCGATGTGGTACTCAATCCCAGGACCCTGGGATCATGACCTGAGCCAAAGGCAGATGCTTAACCAACTGAGCCACGCAGATGCCCCTTTCTAAGTTTTTCTAAAAAAAATTCTTTCTTAAAACAAGGCCAGAAAGATATTAAGTATATTTCCTACATATTTTAGTTTGTCTTGTTTTTATTTATTATTATTATTATTATTATTATTATTATTATTATTTTAAGTAGTCTACATGCCCAGTGCAGAGCCCAATGTGGGGCTTGAACTCATGACCCTGAGATCAAGACCTGAACTGAGATCAAGAGTAGGATGCTTAACCAACTGAGCTACCCAAGCACCCCTTAGTTTGTCTTTTTTATCCTTGAAGCTTCAGCTGTTCCCAGATGGTCTGGAATACATTTGATATTCAGTACATATTTGTGAATAAGTGAAAGAAATTAACAATTTTCAGTCTTGCTTTCTTTGCCTATAAAGTTTTAAAAATTTACTTTTTTTTTAAAGATTTTATTTATTTATTTGAGAGAGAGAGAGAATGAGAGATAGAGAGCACGAGAGGGAAGAGGGTCAGAGGGAGAAGCTGACTCCCCGCTGAGCAGGGAGCCCGATGCGGGACTCGATCCTAGGACTCTGGGATCATGACCTGAGCCAAAGGCAGTCACTTAACCAACTGAGCCACCCAGGCGCCCTAAAAATTTACTTTTTATATTAAATTTTTAACATGGGGTATATTTCTCTTATGTTTATGAGAGGCAGGAATATAATTGCATTTTCCTGATAAATGGCCCAAATTTATAGCTGCACTAATTGGCTAGTCTCTTTTTCCCAGTGATTTTCCACTTATGTCCATCATATATCAAAATTCCCTATATACATGCTCTATTGCTGGGTTCCCTATTTTGTTTCATCAGTCATTATAATTATTCTTGCATCAATATTTTTCTATCTTAACTATAATCATATAAATAGTTCTAATATATGGTAGGTTAAGTCACAATCCTGTTTATTTTCTTTCAGAAGTTCTTGGCAATCTTGACCTTTTATCCTCTACAGTTTTTATTCTATTTTTTCAACTTTATAAAAATATGTTGGAATTTTGGTTGGCATTCACTGAATCTGCTAGGAGTTTGACTGACATTACATCAAATTAGCAAACCAATTTAGGAACAAGTTACGTCTTTACAAAACTATGTCATCAAAAAGAATGAAATCTTGCCATTTGCAATGACATGGATGGATGTCCATCTTAGCATAGAATACCCTCTTAGCATAGAGGGTATTATGCTAAGCAAAATAAGTCAAGCAGAGAAAGACAAATACCATATGATTTCACTCGTGTGGAATTTAAGAAACAAAACAGATGAACATAGGGGAATGGAAGGAAGAATAAAATAAGATGGAAACAGAGAGGGAGACAAACCATAAGAGACTCTTAACTCTAGGAAACAAACTGAGGGCTGCTGGAAGAGAGGTGGGTGGGTAGATGGGGTAACTGGGTGATGGACATTAAGGACATTACTTGAAGTAATGAGCACTGGGTGTTGTAGGCAACTGATGAATCACTAGATTCTACCTCTGAAACTAATAATACAGTATACGTTAAGTAAATTGAATTTAAATAAAAAATTAAAAACAAAACAAAACTATGTCTTAATATTAATGATCAGGGACCATTTGTCCATTTATTTAGGATCTTTTAATGACTCCTAGTGGAACCACATCTGAAGACGTGGCTTCTAGGTTTGCCGAGGTTAATTAAGAGAAGAACATGTAGGCTTTAATGGTCACACTTGGAAGTAACTTTATCATTTCTCTCTTCATACCACTGATTAAAATTGCATTGCCAAGAAAACTGTAAGACTTCACTGAAAATTCTTCGACTTTCTGAGAATTAGAACAACTTATGGCCACCATCTTTGAACAGAGGCAGGCTTTAAAAGCTGTATCACCTCAAAGGGAAGTGTGTTCCCTGACTGCAGATTTGGCCAGGAGAAACATTGGAAGAAGTGAAACCTTCTGCAGTGAAACCAGTATCCATAACAGAACAATGACCACAAAGATTTTTTTCCCAGAAAACTTGTGCCTCATAAATAAAACGTCCCTATTTTTACATTGGTGACATCTGCCATACCTGAGCTATGTGGATTTAGAGGTTGGATTGCCATGAACCAGTGACTGTTGTATGTCTTCTGTTCTTCTCTTTTTTGAGTTGGAGTCTTTGTCTCTGCTTCCTCATTTTATGTCTAGTGTGCGTATCAGGGGAAGGAGCAAAGAACTTGTCTTTTGGTTTATGTGTTCCAACTAAGAGAAAGTAATTGTGAAAATTGGTTACCTGGAAATCCTGTATTTTTGAGCTGGAGACAGTGACTGGAGAAGACTCTGGCTTGTCCTCTCAGAGGAGGAGGAATATTCTGCACATGGGTGGAAGAGTGAAACACAAATTTGGTCGGCCGGCAAAGAGTGGCTAGGTAACCTTAAATTTGATTTCTTCTTGCGTTCATAGGAAGGCTACACATTACAGCCTCCTTTATAGTTAGTTGATAGGGGCCACATAACTAGTTCTACCGATAGAACATGGACAAAAATAAAATATGCCACTTCAAGACCTTGCTCCTAAGAGCTCTGGTGAATCATCAGTTTTCCCCATCCCCCATAGTGTACAACTGGAAACAAAATAGTTAAAGATCACATGGCCACAAAATGGGAAGAATCAAGATGCCTGAGTCACCAAGTGACTGAGTCACCAGTGACTCACCAAGTCACCACTTGGAATCGCCATTCTGAGTTGTCCAGGAGAGTCAGCTAACTAGGAATGGAGTGTGATGTGAGCAAGAAACGAACTTTATTTTCTTGAACCAATGAGTTTTCAGGGTTGTATGTTGTAGTAACTAGTATTAATAATCATCCCAATCCATGTATTTTAGATGACCCAGGAAGGAGATTCCAGGCACCCCAATCAAGGACAAAGAAATCCTCCCCCAGGGAGCCTCTGTCAGCCGGCTACCAGCAAGTGATAGAGTCACGGAGCACAAAATCAGAACTTTTAGAAGTCTGCTCCGCTGAGGGACGTCACTCCAGTGGCTAAGCAGGGGGTGGGGTGGGGGTGGAACTTTCACTGGGACAGTGTGGTCTCAGGACCCTTGGGGTCACAGAAAGACCGGGGGTGCCTAAGTGTGGCAGAGCTCCCAGGTGTCAGAACGGGGAAGCCGGCTGCAGAGATGGAGCCGAGGCGCGGGCTCTCAGCTCAGGGTTGCCATAAACCGTGATCTGTGGCACAGTTGGGCCACTGCTGCTCCAGCAGGGACCCAACAAGTGGCAGAGCCAGGGAGACTCCCCTTCCTCCCCCGGGAGGAGCGGCACAGGAGCGCACTGCAGGGATCTCCTGGGTTTGGAGACTCCACACCGAGTTGGGTGCCAGAGATAGAAATGCTCTGTCACAGGCCAAGGTGAGCACGGAGTGTGGCCGGAGACCGGGGAGATGGGAGTGACTGCTTTTCTCTGGGGGCGCACTGAGGAGTGGGGCCCCGAACTCTCAGCTCCTCCAGGGTGGAGACTGGGAGGCTGCTATTTTCACTCTCGTCCTCCAAAGCTATACCGAGAGCTTGCAGGGAACAAAAGCTCCTGAGAGCAAACCCAAGCGGATTACTTAGCCCCGACCAGCAAGGGCGGGGCAGTTCCACCTCCAGCAAAGACATTTGGGAACCACGGCAACAGGCCCCTCCCCCAGAAGATCATCACAAACAGCCAGCCAAGACCAAGTTTACAAATCAGTGAGAATGGCAGAACGCCAACACTAGGGGAATACTGCACATAGAATTCATGGCTTTTTTCCCATGATTCTTTAGTCTTTCAAAGTTAATTTTTAAAATTTTCTTTTTCTATTTTTTTGAATTTTTCTTTTTCCCTTTTTCAACCAACATCTTATCAATCCCTTTTTAAAAAATCTTTTTTATTTTTCATTTATAGAGTCATATTCTATCCCTTCATAGTAGTTAACCTTATTTTTGGTATATATATATGTTTTTCTATCTTTAAAATTTTGGGATACAGTTTCTTCTTTTTTTTTTTTAAGATTTTATTCATTTATTTGACAGAGAGAGACACAGCGAAAGCAGGAACACAAAACAGGGGGAGTGGGAGAGGGAGAAGAAGGCTTCTGGCTGAGCAGAGAGCCTGATGTGGGGCTCAATCCCAGGACTCTGGGATCATGACCTGAGCCGAAGGCAGACGCTCAACAACTGAGCCACACAGGAGCCCTGGGATACAGTTTCTTCTAACAGACCAAAATATACCCTAAGTCTCTAGTGTATGGCTTTGTTCTAGTCTCCTGCCTGATCACATCTCCTTTTTTCTTTTTTTAATTTCTCTTCTTTCTTTTTTCAACCAACTTCTTATCAATTCCTTTTATAAAATCTTTTATAATTTTCATCTTTACAGTCATATTCCATCCCTTCATCATATTTACCCTTATTTTTGTACATATATAAGCTTTTCTTTCTTTAAAATTTTGGGAGGCAGTTTCTTCTAACAGACCAAAATATGCCCAAAATCTAGTGTGTTGCACTGATCTATTCACCAGCCTGATCATATTTGATCATAATCTTTTTTTTTTAATCTTTTTCTTTTTCTTTCTTTCCCTTTCTTTTCCCCTGGTTTCAGGTCTCTTCTGATTTGTTTCGTGTATATTTTTCTAGGGTCATTGTTATCCTGTTAGCATTTTGTTCTCTCATTCATCTATTCTCCTCTGGACAAACTGACAAGATGAAAAAAATCACCTCAAAAAAAAAAAAAAAAAAACCAAGAA
>NW_027397100.1:14067128-14070881 GCF_003265705.2 Callorhinus ursinus
AAAAAAAAAAAAAAACCAAGAAGCAGTACTGACTGCCAGGAACCTAATCAATATGGACATTAGCAAGATGTCGGAACTAGAGTTCAGAATGACGATTATAAAGATACTAGCTGGACTTGAAAAAAGCATGGAAGATATTAGAGAAACCCTATCTGGAGAAATAAAAGAACTAAAATCTAACCAAGTTGAAATCAAAAAGACTTTTAATGAGGTGCAATAAAAAATGGAGGCTCTGGGAGATGCTTCCTGTTGTTACGAATGCCCCAATCTTTTAACGCCTATGTAACCAATTCCCTGTATTAAATCCCCTTGATTTGGAAAAAAAAAAAAAAAAAAAAAAAAGGAGCCTCTAACTGCTAGGCTAAATGAGGTAGAAGAGATAATTAGTGATGTAGAAGACCAAATGATGAAAAATAAAGAAGTTGAGAAAAAGAGAGATAAACAAATACTGGATCACAAGGGCAGAATTCAAGAGATAAGTGATATCATAAGATGACACAATATTAGAATAATTGGGATCCCAGAAGAAGAAGAAAGAGAAAGAGGAGCAGAAGGTATATTGGAGCAAATTATAGCTGAGAACTTCCCTAATTTGGGGAAGGAAACAGGCATCAAAATCCAGGAGGCACAGAGAACCCCCCTCAAAATCAATAAAAATAGGTCAACACCCCAACATCTAATAGTAAAACTTATGAGTCTCAGACATGAAGAGAAAATCCTGAAGGCAGCTCGGGACAAGAGGTCTGTAACCTACAATGGTAGAAACATTAGATTGGCAACAGACCTATCCACAGAGACCTGGCAGGCCAGAAAGGACTGGCATGATTTAGTCAGAGCACTAAGTGAGAAAAATATGCAGCCAAGAATACTATATCCAGCTAGGCTGTCACTGAAAATAGAAGGCGAGATAAAAACCTTCCAGGACAAACAAAAACTAAAGGAATTGGCAAACACGAAACCAGCCCTCCAAGAAATATTGAAAGGGGTCCTCTAAGCAAAGAGAGAGCCTAAAAGTAACATAGACCAGAAAGGAACAGAGACAATATACAGTAACAGTCACCTTACAGACAATACAATGGCACTAAATTCATATCTTTCAATAGTTACCCTGAATGTAAATAGGCTAAATGCCTCAATCAAAAGACACAGGGTATCAGATTGGATAAAAAAACAAGACCCATTGATACGCTGTCTGCAAGAGACTCATTTTAGACCCAAAGATACCTCCAGATTGAAAGCGAGGGGGTGGAAAACCATTACCATGCTAATGGACACCAAAAGAAAGCTGGGGTGGCGATCCTTATATCAGAAAAGTTAGATTTTAAACCAAAGACTATAATAAGAGATGAGGAAGGGCACTATATCCTACTTAAAGGGTCCATCCAAAAAGAAGATCTAACAATTGTAAATATCTATGCCCCTAACATGGGAGCACCCAATTATATAAGCCAATTAATAACAAAAGCAAAGAAACACATCGACAACAATATAATAATAGAACGGGACTTTAACACCCCCCTCACTGAAATGGGCAGATCATCTAAGCAAAAGACCAACAAGGAAATAAAGACTTTAAATGACACACAGGACCAAATGAACTTCACAGACATATTCAGAACATTCCATCCCAAAGCGACAGAATACACATTCTTCTTCAGTGCCCATGGAACATTCTCCAGAATAGGTCACATCCTAGGTCACAAATCAGGTCTCAACCGGTACCAAAAGATTGGGATCATTCCCTGCATATTTTCGGACCACAATGCTTTGAAACTAGAACTCAATCACAAGAGGAAAGTCGGAAAGAACTCAAATACATGGAGGCTAAAGAGCATCCTACTAAAGAATGGATGGGTCAACCAGGAAATTGAAGAAGAATTTAAAAAAAATTCATGGAAACAAGTGAAAATGAAAACAAAACTGTTCAAAATCTTTGGAATGCAGCAAAGGTGGTCCTAAGGGGAAAGTATATAGCACTACAGCCTTTCTTAAGAAACAAGAAAGGCCTCACATACACAACCTAAACCTACACCTAAAAGAGTTGCAGAAAGAACAGCAAATAAAGCCTAAACCCAGCAGGAGAAGAGAAATGATAAAGATCAGAGCAGAAACCAATGAAATAGAAACCAAAACAACAGTAGAACAAATCAACGAAACTAGGAGCCGATTCTTTGAAAGAATTAATAAGATTGATAAACCCCTGGCCAGACTTATCAAAAAGAAAAGTGAAATGACCCAAATCAACAAAATCATGAATGAAAGAGGAGAGATCACAACCAACACCAAAGAAATACAAACAATTATAAGAGCATTTTATGAGCAAGTATATGCCAGCAAATTAGATAATTTGGAAGAAATGAATGCATTCCTAGAGATGTATAAACTACCAAAACTGAACCAGGATAAATAGAAAACATGAATAGACTTATAACCACTAAGGAAATTGAAACAGTCATCAAAAATCTCCCAACAAACAAAAGCCCAGGCCAGATGGCTTCCCAGGGGAATTCTATCAGACATTTCAAGAAGAATTAATACCTATTCTCCTGAAACTGTTCCAAAAAAATAGAAATGGAAGGAAAACTTCCAAACTCATTTTATGAGGCCAGCATTACCTTGATCCCAAAACCAGACAAAGACCCCATCAAAAAGGAGAATTACAGACCAATATCCCTGATGAACATGGATGCGAAAATTCTCAAAAAAATACTAGCCAATAGGATCCAACAGTACATTAAAAGAATCATTCACCACGACCAAGTGGGATTTATCCCTGGGCTGCAAGGTTGGTTCAACATCCACAAATCAATCAGTGTGATACAATACATTAATAAAAGAAAGAACAAGAACCATATGATTCTCTCAATAGATTTGACAAAGTACAGCATCCTTTCTTGTTCAAAACTCTTCAGAGTATAGGGATAGAGGGTACATACCTCAATATCATAAAAGCCAACTATGAAAAACCCACAGCAAATATCATTCTCAATGGGGAAAAACCAAGAGCTTTCCCCCTAAGGTCAGAAACACGGCAGGGATGTCCACTATCACTACTGCTATTCAACATAGTATTAGAAGTCCTAGCCACAGCAATCAGACAACAAAAAGAAATCAAAGGCATCCAAATCGGCAGAGAGGAAGTCAAACTCACACTCTTTGCAGATGATGTGATACTGTATGTGGAAAACCCAAAAGACTCCACCTCAAAACTGCTAGAACTCATACAGGAATTCAGTAAAGTAGCAGGATATAAAATCAATGCACAGAAACCAGTGGCATTCCTATACACCAACAACAAGACAGAAGAGAGACAAATGAAGGAGTCGATCCCATTTACAATTGTACCCAAAACCATAAGATACCTAGGAATAAATTTAACCAAAGAGGCAAAAGATCTGTACTCAGAAAACTATAAAATACTCATGAAAGAAATTGAAGAAGACACAAAGAAATGGAAAAACGTTCCATGCTCATGGATTGGGAGAACCAACGTTGTGAAGATGTCAATGCTACCTAGGGCAATCTACACATTCAATGCAATCCCCATCAAAATACCATCCACCTTTTTCAAAGAAATGGAACAAATAATCCTAAAATTTGTATGGAACGAGAAGAGACCCCGAATAGCCAGAGGAATATTGAAAAAGAAAAGCAAACTGGCGGCATCACAATTCCGGACTTCCAGCTCTATTACCAAGCTGTCATCATCGAGACACTATGGTACTGGCACAAAAACAGACACATAAATCAATG
>NW_027397100.1:14075881-14080702 GCF_003265705.2 Callorhinus ursinus
AAAAAAAAAAAAAAAAAAAAACCAAGAAGCAGTACTGACTGCCAGGAACCTAATCAATATGGACATTAGCAAGATGTCGGAACTAGAGTTCAGAATGACGATTATAAAGATACTAGCTGGACTTGAAAAAAGCATGGAAGATATTAGAGAAACCCTATCTGGAGAAATAAAAGAACTAAAATCTAACCAAGTTGAAATCAAAAAGACTTTTAATGAGGTGCAATAAAAAATGGAGGCTCTGGGAGATGCTTCCTGTTGTTACGAATGCCCCAATCTTTTAACGCCTATGTAACCAATTCCCTGTATTAAATCCCCTTGATTTGGAAAAAAAAAAAAAAAAAAAAAAAAGGAGCCTCTAACTGCTAGGCTAAATGAGGTAGAAGAGATAATTAGTGATGTAGAAGACCAAATGATGAAAAATAAAGAAGTTGAGAAAAAGAGAGATAAACAAATACTGGATCACAAGGGCAGAATTCAAGAGATAAGTGATATCATAAGATGACACAATATTAGAATAATTGGGATCCCAGAAGAAGAAGAAGAAAGAGAAAGAGGAGCAGAAGGTATATTGGAGCAAATTATAGCTGAGAACTTCCCTAATTTGGGGAAGGAAACAGGCATCAAAATCCAGGAGGCACAGAGAACCCCCCTCAAAATCAATAAAAATAGGTCAACACCCCAACATCTAATAGTAAAACTTATGAGTCTCAGACATGAAGAGAAAATCCTGAAGGCAGCTCGGGACAAGAGGTCTGTAACCTACAATGGTAGAAACATTAGATTGGCAACAGACCTATCCACAGAGACCTGGCAGGCCGGAAAGGACTGGCATGATTTATTTATTTTTTTTTTTTAATTTTTTTTATTGTTATGTTAATCACCATATATTACATCATTAGTTTTTGATGCAGTGTTCCATGATTCATTGTTTGTTCATAACACCCAGTGCACCATGCAAAACGTAGGACTGGCATGATTTAGTCAGAGCACTAAGTGAGAAAAATATGCAGCCAAGAATACTATATCCAGCTAGGCTGTCACTGAAAATAGAAGGCGAGATAAAAACCTTCCAGGACAAACAAAAACTAAAGGAATTGGCAAACACGAAACCAGCCCTCCAAGAAATATTGAAAGGGGTCCTCTAAGCAAAGAGAGAGCCTAAAAGTAACATAGACCAGAAAGGAACAGAGACAATATACAGTAACAGTCACCTTACAGACAATACAATGGCACTAAATTCATATCTTTCAATAGTTACCCTGAATGTAAATAGGCTAAATGCCTCAATCAAAAGACACAGGGTATCAGATTGGATAAAAAAACAAGACCCATTGATACGCTGTCTGCAAGAGACTCATTTTAGACCCAAAGATACCTCCAGATTGAAAGCGAGGGGGTGGAAAACCATTACCATGCTAATGGACACCAAAAGAAAGCTGGGGTGGCGATCCTTATATCAGAAAAGTTAGATTTTAAACCAAAGACTATAATAAGAGATGAGGAAGGGCACTATATCCTACTTAAAGGGTCCATCCAAAAAGAAGATCTAACAATTGTAAATATCTATGCCCCTAACATGGGAGCACCCAATTATATAAGCCAATTAATAACAAAAGCAAAGAAACACATCAACAACAATATAATAATAGAACGGGACTTTAACACCCCCCTCACTGAAATGGGCAGATCATCTAAGCAAAAGACCAACAAGGAAATAAAGACTTTAAATGACACACAGGACCAAATGAACTTCACAGACATATTCAGAACATTCCATCCCAAAGCGACAGAATACACATTCTTCTTCAGTGCCCATGGAACATTCTCCAGAATAGGTCACATCCTAGGTCACAAATCAGGTCTCAACCGGTACCAAAAGATTGGGATCATTCCCTGCATATTTTCGGACCACAATGCTTTGAAACTAGAACTCAATCACAAGAGGAAAGTCGGAAAGAACTCAAATACATGGAGGCTAAAGAGCATCCTACTAAAGAATGGATGGGTCAACCAGGAAATTGAAGAAGAATTTAAAAAAAATTCATGGAAACAAGTGAAAATGAAAACAAAACTGTTCAAAATCTTTGGAATGCAGCAAAGGTGGTCCTAAGGGGAAAGTATATAGCACTACAGCCTTTCTTAAGAAACAAGAAAGGCCTCACATACACAACCTAAACCTACACCTAAAAGAGTTGCAGAAAGAACAGCAAATAAAGCCTAAACCCAGCAGGAGAAGAGAAATGATAAAGATCAGAGCAGAAACCAATGAAATAGAAACCAAAACAACAGTAGAACAAATCAACGAAACTAGGAGCCGATTCTTTGAAAGAATTAATAAGATTGATAAACCCCTGGCCAGACTTATCAAAAAGAAAAGTGAAATGACCCAAATCAACAAAATCATGAATGAAAGAGGAGAGATCACAACCAACACCAAAGAAATACAAACAATTATAAGAGCATTTTATGAGCAAGTATATGCCAGCAAATTAGATAATTTGGAAGAAATGAATGCATTCCTAGAGATGTATAAACTACCAAAACTGAACCAGGATAAATAGAAAACATGAATAGACCTATAACCACTAAGGAAATTGAAGCAGTCATCAAAAATCTCCCAACAAACAAAAGCCCAGGCCAGATGGCTTCCCAGGGGAATTCTATCAGACATTTCAAGAAGAATTAATACCTATTCTCCTGAAACTGTTCCAAAAAAATAGAAATGGAAGGAAAACTTCCAAACTCATTTTATGAGGCCAGCATTACCTTGATCCCAAAACCAGACAAAGACCCCATCAAAAAGGAGAATTACAGACCAATATCCCTGATGAACATGGATGCGAAAATTCTCAAAAAATACTAGCCAATAGGATCCAACAGTACATTAAAAGAATCATTCACCACGACCAAGTGGGATTTATCCCTGGGCTGCAAGGTTGGTTCAACATCCGCAAATCAATCAGTGTGATACAATACATTAATAAAAGAAAGAACAAGAACCATATGATTCTCTCAATAGATTTGACAAAGTACAGCATCCTTTCTTGTTCAAAACTCTTCAGAGTATAGGGATAGAGGGTACATACCTCAATATCATAAAAGCCAACTATGAAAAACCCACAGCAAATATCATTCTCAATGGGGAAAAACCAAGAGCTTTCCCCCTAAGGTCAGAAACACGGCAGGGATGTCCACTATCACTACTGCTATTCAACATAGTATTAGAAGTCCTAGCCACAGCAATCAGACAACAAAAAGAAATCAAAGGCATCCAAATCGGCAGAGAGGAAGTCAAACTCACACTCTTTGCAGATGATGTGATACTGTATGTGGAAAACCCAAAAGACTCCACCTCAAAACTGCTAGAACTCATACAGGAATTCAGTAAAGTAGCAGGATATAAAATCAATGCACAGAAACCAGTGGCATTCCTATACACCAACAACAAGACAGAAGAGAGACAAATGAAGGAGTCGATCCCATTTACAATTGTACCCAAAACCATAAGATACCTAGGAATAAATTTAACCAAAGAGGCAAAAGATCTGTACTCAGAAAACTATAAAATACTCATGAAAGAAATTGAAGAAGACACAAAGAAATGGAAAAACGTTCCATGCTCATGGATTGGGAGAACCAACGTTGTGAAGATGTCAATGCTACCTAGGGCAATCTACACATTCAATGCAATCCCCATCAAAATACCATCCACCTTTTTCAAAGAAATGGAACAAATAATCCTAAAATTTGTATGGAATCAGAAGAGACCCCGAATAGCCAGAGGAATATTGAAAAAGAAAAGCAAACTGGCGGCATCACAATTCCGGACTTCCAGCTCTATTACCAAGCTGTCATCATCGAGACACTATGGTACTGGCACAAAAACAGACACATAAATCAATGAAACAGAATAGAGAGCGCAGAAATGGACTCTCAACTCTATGTCACTTTATCTTTGACAAAGCAGGGAAGAATGTCCAATGGCAAAAAGACAGTCTCTTCAACAAATGGTGTTGGGAAAATTGGACAGCCACATGCAGAAGAATGAAACTGGACCATTTCCTTACACCACACACAAAAATAGACTCCAAATGGTTGAAAGGCCTAAACGTGAGACAGGAGTCCATCCAAATCCTAAAGGAGAACACAGGTAGCAACCTCTTCGACCTCAGCCGCAGCAACTTCTTCCTAGAAACATCACCAAAGGCACGGGAAGCCAGGGCAAAAATGAACTATTGGGATTTCATCAAGATAAAAAGCTTTTGCACAGCAAAAGAAACAGTCCACAAAACCAAAAGACAACCGACAGAATGGGAGAAAATATTTGCAAATGACATATCAGATAAAGGGCTAGTATCCAAAATCTATAAAGAACTTATCAAACTCAACACCCAAAGAACAAATAATCCAATCAAGAAATGGGCAGAAGACGTGAACAGACATTTTTCCAAAGAAGACATCCAAATGGCCAACAGACACATGAAAAAGTGCTCAACATCACTCAGCATCAGGGAAATCCAAATCAAAACCTCAATGAGATACCACCTCACACCAGTCAGAATGGCTAAAATGAACAAGTCAGGAAACGACAGATGTTGGCAGGGATGTGGAGAAAGGGAAACCCTCCTACACTGTTGGTGGGAATGCAAGCTGGTGCAACCCCTCTGGAAAACAGTATGGAGGTTCCTCAAACAGTTGAAAATAGAGCTACCATACGATCCAGCAATTGCACTACTGGGTATTTACCACAAAGATACAAATGTAGGGATCCGAAGGGGTATGTGCACCCCAATGTTTATAGCAGCAATGTCCACAATAGCC
>NW_027397100.1:14080802-14116533 GCF_003265705.2 Callorhinus ursinus
ATGCTGAGTGAAATAAGTAAATCAGAGAAAGACATGTATCATATGACCTCACTGATATGAGGAATTCTTAATCTCAGGAAACAAACTGAGGGTTGTTGGAGTGGTTGGGGGTGGGAGGGATGGGGTGGCTGGGTGATGGACATTGGGTAGGGTATGTGCTATGGTGAGCACTGTGAATTGTGCAAGACTGTTGAATCACGGATCTGTACTTCTGAAACAAATAATGCAACATATGTTAAGAAAAAAGAAAAAGAAGATAGCAGAGGGGAAGAATGAAGGGGAGTATGTCAGAGGGGGAGACGAACCACGAGAGACGATGGACTCTGAAAAACAAACTGAGGGTTCTAGAGGGGAGGGGGGTTGGGGAATGGGTTAGCCTGGTGATTCGTATTAAAGAGGGCACGTTCTGCGTGGAGCACTGGGTGTTATGCACAAACAATGAATCATGGAACACTGAATCAAAAACTAATGATATAATATATGGTGATTAACATAACAATAAAAAATTAAAAAAAAAAAGAAATGGGCAGAAGACATTAACAGACATTTTTCCAAAGAAGACATCTAAATGGCCAACAGACATATGATAAAATGCTCAAGATCGCTCAGCATCAGGGAAATCCAAATCAAAACCTTAATGAGATACCACCTCACACCAGTCAGAATGGCTAAAATTAACAAGTCAGGAAACCACAGATGTTGGCGAGGATGCAGAGAAAGGGGAACCCTCCTATACTGTTGTTGGGAATGCAAGCTGGTGCAGCCACTCTGGAAAACAGTATGGAGGTTCCTCAAAAAGTTGAAAATAGAGCTACCATACGATTCAGCAATTGCAGTACTGGGTATTTACCACAAAGATATAAATGTAGGGATCCGAAGGGGTATGTGCACCCCAATGTTTATAGCAGCAATGTCCACAATAGCCTAACTACGGAAAGAGCCTATATATCCATCAACAAATATATGGATAAAGAAGATGTGTTATATATACACAATGGAATATTATGCAGCCATCAAAAGGAATGAAATCTTGCCATTTGCAACGACGTGGATGGAACTGGAGGGTGTTATGCTGAGTGAAATAAGTCAATCAGAGAAAAACATGTATCCTATGATCTCACTGATATGAGGAATTCTTAATCCTAGGAAACAAACTGAGGGTTGCTGGAGTGGTGGGGGTAGGAGGGATGGGGTAGCTGGGTGATAGACATTGGGGAAGGTATGTGCTATGGTGAGCACTGTGAATTCTGTAAGACTGTTGAATCAGAGACCTGTACCTCTGAAACAAATAATACATTATATGTTAAAAAAAAAAAAAAGGAAGATAGTAGGAAGGGAAAAACGAAAGGCGGGAAATTGGAAGGGGAGACGAACCATGAGAGACTATGGACTCTGAGAAACAAACTGAGGGTTCTAGAGGGGAGGGGGCTGGGGGGATGGGTTAGCCTGGTGATGGGTATCAAAGAGGGCACGTATTGAATGGAGCACTGGGTGTTATACGCAAACAATGAATTATGGAACACTACATAAAAAATTAATGATGTAATGTATGGTGATTAACATAACATAAAAAAAAAATCCTCCCCCATTATCTGGTTTACTCCAGATTTCTGACGTTCCATTTTTATTTGTAAGTGTGTTCTGTTGAATATGTTAGATCACCTTAATTTGCACTTTCATGAAGTAATTATCTGTTGGATGGGAGGATGCACAGGCGCTGGCTGGTGGATTTTCCTGGGAGATAATGGAGTTATTTGGGGCAGCCTATGGCTTTTCTTGCTGGAAATTTTTCCCTTTGTCACATGTTTTCTTTTCTTTTCTTCTCTCTCTCTCTTTTTTTTAGTATGTTCAATTGGCCAACATATTAGACATCATTAGTTTTTGATGTAGTGTTCAATGATTCATTAGTTGCATATAACACCCAGTGCTCATCACAACATGAGCCCTCTTAGCGCATGTGCAAGTGGAGGGAAGGGGCAGCAGGATAGGGAGAGAGAGAATCCCAAGCAGGCTCCATGCTCCAATTCTCACAACCCTGAGATCATGACCTGAGCCAAAATCAAGAGTCAGATGCTTAATCCACCGAGCCACCCAGGTGTCCCATGTCTTCTTAACCAAATTTTCAGTGTTTTTTTGTAGCCTTCATAATTGTTGCAGCTAGTTTTTGGTCTCTACTGCCTGGAAAGCAGAAAGGAAAACCATCTATGACTCAAAGTTATCAATGAGCCAATCATAATAATAAATGTAATAATGTAATAATACATGTGAAGAAGAATCTGTAAACTTAACACCTGTGGTCAATAAATATGATTATGTGTGTAACACATCTAGCCCAGGCCTGAAGTGTACCTATTTCCTTGTATCTCAGACACATTTTCTTGCACATTTCAACACTTGTGAAATTTGGATGCATTATACCATCAGTGTTACGAGCACCTTGTTAATCACCACACATTGGAGTAAATTGTAAGTTACATGCTTGCTTAATCGCTTTGAGAAAAACAACCAACACTATGGTGTTTTAGTATGCCTTGAAACTGTATTGTCAATATTAAAATTATTAAGAGGTCAAGGTCACTCATAGCAACTAAACAGTAGTTTGAGAATATGATCTTATGCATAACTGCCAGAGGCTAAAACTGCCATTAATATTTTATTGATATCTTTTATACTTTATAAATGAGAAAAGATATCCAAGAATGAGATTGTTCCAAAAGACATAATTTTTGCAGGCACACAGAAAATAGGATGTGTCATAGTCGAGTCAATAGATAACAGCAACAAGGTGTAAGTCACATTCCTTAGTATATTAGATTTTGTTGCATTATTTTTGGCATTTAGCTGAACCAAGTTCAATGGACCCATTTTTACATGCCTCCTCAGATTTCCTTGACCCTATCTGCTTCTCAAATCTTTGGCCATTTACTCACAGGAAAGCCCTGATCACCGCTGACATCACCACAACTCCTATATGTGCCAGATGGAATGAGGGTTGTGCTCCTGGCAAGATGCCTACATCATGCCAATGTGGTGGGAACTTCAGCACTGAATGCTTTCACCATCTCTGGAGAAGTACCACATCTTGGGGAATGGGGTCTGGTTTCTACAGTGACTGCTCAGAGGGGCTGTTTGATGCAGTTTAGAAGAGGAGGGGAATTAATCCCCAGGAGGCAAATTTTGAGGAATAAGGGCCTTGAGACAGGAAGAAGCCAGCGGGTGTGTTCTCCCTTGTTGCCCTGATACACTGTTCTGACTGGCCAAGCAATGATGATATTTTCTCTTGAAGCTGTGGACAGCTTGGTAAGGCATCTCCTGGAGTCCATCTCTGTCGTAGGCTTATCATCCCAAATGAAGTGTTAGTACGCAAACTTTGCCTTAAATTCTGCTTTCTAGGACAGCGGTTTTCATACTTGTTAAAACCCAGATTGCTGGGTCCACCTCTATAGTTTCTGATTCAGTAGGCCTGGCATAGAGCCCAAGAATTAGTATTTCTAGTAAGTTCCTAGTAATAATTGTTCATAATAATCCCTCATGATCCTTATTATTTTGAGGCATCTGTTGCAATGTCTTCTTTCATTTCTGGTTTTATTTGAGTTTTCTCTTTTTTAGTCAGGCTAAGGGTTTATTGATTTTGTTTATTTTTTTGAAAAAACAAATCTTAATTTTGCTGATTATTTGTGTTTGTATTTTTGTCCACTCTGACTTGAGTTATTCCTGCTCTAATCTTTATTATTTCTTTCCTTCTGCTAACTTTGGGCTTAGTTTTTTTTCTAGTTATTAGAGGTGTATTATTAAACAGTTTTTGAGATCTTTCTTCTTTTTTAATTTAGTCATTTATCACTATAAACTTAACTTTTAGTACTGCTTAGCTGAATCCTATAATTTTGATGTTATATTTTGTTTTTATTTATATCAAGGTACTTTTAAAATTCTCTCTTGATTTCCTCTTTGATCCAATACTTAAGAGTATGTTGTTTAGTTTCTACTTATTTGTGAATTTTTCTTTTTCTTGCTGTTATTGATTTATTTTATTCCATTATGTTTGGAAAAGGTACTTGGAATTATTCTGATTTACTTAAATTAAGACTTATGTGACATAATATGTAATCTGCCTGGTGACTGTTCAGTGAAAACTTAGGGATGTTTATTCTTCTGCTGTTGGGGAGAAAAATCTGTGTTAGGTCTGTTTGGTCTATAGTGTTCAACTCAGCTATTTCTTTATTGGTTTTCTCTCTGGATGTTCTATCCATTATTGTAAGTGGGGTTTTGAAGCCCCCCAACTATTATTTTATTGCCATCAATTTCTTCCTTCAGATCTGTCAGTATTTGCTCTATATATTTAGGTGCTCTACTATTGGGTGCAAATACATTTACAATTGTTATATCCTCTTGATGAATCAACTGCTTTATCATTATATAACAATTTGTCTCATGACAGTTTTTGACTTAACATCTTTTTTTGTCAGATATGAATATAGCCACTCTTGTTCTCTCTTGTTTGAAAATTGCAATTGCACAGAATATCTTTTTTCATGTTGCTTTGCTTCTTTCCTCTTTCTCTCCCTCTTCCCTTCTGTCTTTTTGCAATTTGTACACTTTTAATTTAATTTCAAAAATTCCCTTTGCATGACAATAAGCGATCTGGAGAAAGCAAAGTAGTAATAATGAGAAGTTTTCCTCATTATTATTTGTGAGGAGAATAGCACTCACAAACATGGTGTCATTGCTGGGTTCCCACTGTGCTCCCTGGCTGGGAGAGAAGTGGGATCTATGGGAAAAGTAGGAAAAGTTGCTCTTGACACTAATAATGGTCCTGGGGCATGCCACCCTAATCCAGTTGCCTGGTCATGCAAGATGCAAAAAATGGAGACATCTCAGGACCATGCATCAACATGAGGAGTCCTTTGGGTACGTTCCAAGGTACCTGCAGATTCTGAAACACCATAGCCTCGTATCCAAGTCCATGAGTGTAGTCAGTTAAGAGCACCAGTTGGGAGGCTTATAGCAGGAGAGAGACTGAGACTCTTAAACTCTAGCATTCACTTGCCTGGCCCTCCTGGGAAGAAACTTACTTCCTTGATGGGCTGCTCTTGCAGCATGAGCCCCTCTCTCACCCCTTTGCCCTCATTTTCACCTAGGTGTGTCTTTAAATTTAGTGTGAATCTCTTAAATCCTGTTTTTATTGATTTTTTAATCCAGTTAGTCACTCTATGCCTTTGGGTTGAGAAGTTAATTCATTTACATTTAAAGTAATTATTTTTTTAACATGAATAGTTTTTAAAATTTTTTAATTTATTTAAAAAATTTTTTTAATTAACATATAATGTATTATTTGTTTCAGGGGTACAGGTCTGTGATTCATCAGTCTTACACAATTCACAGCACTCACCATAGTACATACCCTCCCCAAAGTCCATCACCCAGCCACCCCATCCCTCCCACCCCCCCTCCACTCCAGCAACCCTCAGTTTGTTTCCTGAGATTGAGTCTCTTATGATTTGTCTCCTTGTCTGGTTTTGTCCTGTTTCATTTTTTCATCTCTTCCCCCATGATCCTCTACCTTGTTTCTCAAATTCCACATATCAGCGAGATCATATAATTGTCTTTCTCTGATTGACTTATTTAGCTTAGCATAATACCCTCTAGTTCCATCGACATCGTTGCAAATGGCAAGATTTCATTTCTTTGATGGCTGCTAATATTCCATGTATATATATACCACATCTTTATCCATTCATCTGTTGATGGACATCTAGGCCCTTTCCGTAGTTTGGCTATTGTGGACATTGCTATAAACATTGGGGTGCATGTGCCCCTTCAGATCACTACATTTGTATCTTTGGGGTAAATACCCAGTAGTGCAATTGCTGGGTCATAGGGTCATTTATTTTCAACTTTTTGAGGAACCTCCATACTGTTTTCCAGAGGGGTTGCACCAGCTTGCATTCCCACCAACAGTGTAGGAGGGTTCCCCTTTCTCTGCATCCTCACCAACATCTGTTGTTTCCTAACTTGTTAATTTTAGCCATTCTGATTGGTGTGAGATGGTATCTCATTAAGGTTTTGATTTGGATTTCCCTGATGCCAAGTGACGTTGAGCAATTTTTCATGTGTCTGTTGGCCATTTAGATGTCTTCTTTGGAAAAATGTCTGTTCATGTCTTCTGCCCATTTCTTGATTGGATTATTTGTTCTTTGGGTGTTGAGTTTGATAAGTTCTTTATAGATTTTGGATACCAGCCCTTTATCTGATATGTCATTTGCAAATATACATTTAAAGTAATTATTGATAGGTGAGGAATTATTATTGCCATTTTGTTGTTTTCTGTTTTGCAGTTTGTCCCTCTCTTTCTCTCATGCTGTCTTTCTTTGTTATCTGTTGATGTTTTTTTTGTTTTTTTTTTAAAGATTTATTTATTCATTTTGAGAGAGTGAGAATGAGAGAGAGAGAGAGAGAGCACATGAGAGGGGAGAGGGTCAGAGGGAGAAGCAAACCCCCTGCTGAGCAGGGAGCCCGACGCGGGACTTGATCCCGGGACTCCAGGACCATGACCCGAGCCGAAGGCAGTTGCCCAACCAACTGAGCCACCCAGGTGCCCCCTGTTGATGTTTTGTAGTGATTTGCTTTGATTCTTTTCTCTTTATCTTTTGTATATCTATTACAGGGTTTTGTTCTTTTTGAGGTCAGTTTGAGACTTACATAAAATATCTTATAGCGTGATTATTTATTTTAAGTTAATAACAACTTACCTTTAGTCTCTTATTAGAATTTTGTACTTTTATCCCCTCTCCACACACACTTGGTGTTATTGTAGTCAGAGTTTGCTTCTTTTTACATTATGTATCCATTAACAAATTTCTGTCTTTTAACCTTTCTTCCCCAAAGATTTATTTATTTATTTATTTGAGAGAGAGAGCATGTGAACCAGTGTGAGCAGGGGTAGGGGCAGAGGGAAAGAATCTCAAGCAGACTCCTTGCCAAGCATGGAGCCTGAAGTGGGACTCAATTCCACAACCCTGAGATCATGACCCAAGCCAAAATCAAGAGTTGGATGCTCAACTGACTGAGCCACCCAGGCACCCGTCTTTTAACTTTTATATTACAGTTTACATTAATTTATGGACCTCTTCAGTTTTATATTATTTTGTATTTGTCTATATATTTATCTTTACCAGTCAAATTTATGCTTTCACATTGCTGTTTAGTGTGTTTTCATTTTATTTATTTATTTTTTAAAAGATTTTCTTTATTTATTTGACAGAGAGAGAGAGACAGCGAGAGAGGGAACACAAGCAGGGAGAGTGGGAGAGGGAGAAGCAGGCTTCCTGCCAAGCAGGGAGCCCAATGTGGGGCTTGATCCCAGGACCCTGGGATCATGACCTGAGCCAAAGGCAGACGCTTAACAACTGAGCCACCCAGGCACCCCTGTGTTTTCATTTTAAGTTGAAGAACTTCCTTAAGCATTTCTTATAAGGCAGGTCTAGTGGTGACAAACTTCCTCAGTTTTTCTTTGGGAAACTATCTTTTTTCCACTTTTAAAGGATAATTTTGCTGGGTATAGTATTCTTGTAGCAATGTGGGCTCTGGGCAGTTCTACTGGCTAGAGTTAGCATTAGTGAAAACTGCAAGGATCTTCAGTGGCAAAAGGTTCAGGTGTTTTCAGTGGCAGTGAGGGCTGCTTAATTCCTTGGGCAAAGGGTTCTGGGGTCCTTCTTCTCTCCCTTTCCCTTGCAGATGGTGGTAGCTGCTGAGGAGATCCCTTTTGTTGCTGAGGTTTGCTAGGCTGTGGGATGGGGTGATGCAGGTAAAATGCTTCTTATACTTTTCTATGCAGGTATCCTTGGTTTTTGTGCTCCACTGAGTTGTTGTAGCTTCTTCATTGTACTCTGGTGGTCCTCCAGAGCCATTTGTATCAGTGGAAACTTATTAAATGTTGTTGTTGTTGGGGGATGAGTACTGGGATCTCCTACTTTGCCATCTCTAAACATTGCTCCCTGACTTTTGTTTTTTACCTTCTATCTTTTCTTCCCTTTTCCACCACCCCCAATTCCCCCTCATCTTTTTTTCCTTTCTTTTATTTTGATGGCTAGTACAGTGTTGGATACACATTAAGTACTACTGATTAATGTGATATACTCCTGACAGGAGTATAAAGAAATATATATTTTTTAAGTTTCTTTTTTTTCCTGATAATTAGATTTTTTTCATTGTTTAGTTTACTGATTGATTGACTCATTCCAATTTGTCTTATGAAAAATACAAACTGGCTCTAATTTTACTGTCTCTTACTGGGAAGGAAAGCCCACCTTTGTGTGGGAACTGGCAAGATCCTACACTCACACAGAGTGCCCAGATGAGATATATAACACATGTTATCTTTCTGCCTGGCTGACCTCAGACATATCCCATCCTTCTTAGTTCACTGCCCACACCCTGGCCTACTTCTGAAACTAATAAAGCAGGACATTGCCTTGTTGAAAAGATATCTATTCTGTTCTCTCTGTGTGCTCTTCATCCTCTGAATCTGTCAGTTATGAAGCCCTATTTAATGACCATTGTCATCATTCTGATCCTGGTTCATAAGACTTCAGGTAACTCGAGCTATTTTCAAAGATTCCGGTGTTCTGCATATGGTTTTGCAATTTTGATCACTTGGTGTAAGGCAGCTTAGAGATGTTAACCTCAAGTTTTTATCATGCAGGGATCTTACTGGCTTTGTATTGCTATGATTCATTTAAGGATTTTGTGCTCCTGGATAGAGGTGCTCCAATAGACTACTGGACATACAGCATATTAGGGTAGCAATATCATTGGGATGACAGACTGAGACATGGTTTAGGTGTGAGGAATTGAGTCCAAGTTGAGGCTTTATAGGATCAATCAAGGGGTTACTTTGGAGACTGGGAAATGAATTGTGTAGAAAGGACAGGACATTTTGGTTGGGATAATGGTAGAAAAATAAATAGTAATTCAGTGGAAGTGAGTGATTGTATTTATGAAATTAGATCGGGCTGATTGTTTCGGATAGGCTGGGTTGGGAATATTTGTAGTTGAATGAATCTTGCAGTTAAGTTGGGTGAAGCTGAAAATTGAAGTAGATGGAGTTTCCATGTGGGCTGGTTGTTGTGCTGAAGCTAGATATTGGTGTTGGGTGTCTTGATTAGTGTTGTGTTTGTCTTGGGACTGGGGATTGGGTGGGCATAGGATGGAGGTAGACCTGGGGTTTGGAGTTAGGTTTTGTCAGGTATTTGTTTCAAGGAGACTGAATGTGAGGTTGAAATGGATAGAATTTGTATTAGGCTAGAGTAGAGGCTCATTGGACTTGAATGAGACATCTGAGTTGATCACAGCAAGGCTGTTTTTAAAATGGCAATCAACTGGCTCTGGATTAAACATATCCAATGTCCTTTTCCCATCTTTCAAAGACTTCCTTAAACGTGACTCTCATGGACCACAGATAGCCCTAAATGTAAGAGAAGACAGTGCAGGTAAATGAAATCAGGAGGCTCAAATGTTTCCAGATCCTTCAAATCTTGGCATTTAAAGTAAACACACACACACCAGAATACAACAAAAGACAACAAAAACATCAGAGAATCTTTAACTATCCCTATAGACAATCAAGGTTGTTGCTTCTTTCTTGGGTTTGTTTAGCTTTTCCCTTTCTTCTTCTCCCTTCGACATTTCTTGTTCTATCATTCTTTCCTCACTATCACCCCTTCCTTCTTACTTTCCATCTTCCTATCCCCCCCCTTCCTTGACCTATTTCCTATCCTTCTCTTCCTTAAGGTATACTTGTTCCCATGCTCAATAAAACATTAGAGTAGTTATGGTCACTGCAAGTGGGTTTACAAATAAAATGAAAGCAAAATTTCATGCTTCAAGAACTATAAGTGGTTCTGCTTCCTTAATGATCTTAATGATTATTTAACATGTCCATCTGAAAGAATTCATTGCTAGGAACTATCTTTAATTTAAATATAATTAACATACAGTGTTATATTAGTTTCAGGTGTACAATATAATTCAACAATTCTATACATTTCTCAGTGTTCATCAAGATAAGTGTGCTTTTAATCTCCTTTATCTATTTTACCCATCTCCCACCTCCCCTTTTGCAACCACCAGTTCATTTTCTGTATTTAAGAGTCTGGTTTTTTGTTGAGAGTCTCTCTTTTTTTTTTTTTTTCATTTGTTCATTTTGTTTCTTAAATTCCATGTAAGAGTGAAATCATATGGTATTTGTCTTTCTCTGACTGACTTATTTCACTTAGGATTATACCCTCTAGATCCAGCCATGTTGTTGCAAATGGAAAGATCTCATTCTTTTTTATGGCTGAGTAATAGTCCATTGTATCTATATGCACACCATGTCTTCCTTATCCATTCATCTATTGATGGACACTTGAGTTGCTTCCTTATCTTGGCTATTGTAAATAATGCTGCAGTAAACCTAGGAGAGCATGTATCTTCTTGAATTAGTGTTTTCATTTTCTTTGGGTAAACACACAGTAGTGGAATTACTAGATCATATGGTATTTCTATTTTTAACTTTTTAAGGAAGCTCCATACTGTTTTTCACAGTGGCTGCACCAATTTGCATCCCACCAGCAGCACACAAGGGTTGCCAGGAACTATTTTGAACAATCTCTCCTATAAGAAAATCCAAGCTATACATATATATTACACATATGCATATGCATGCCCTGGATGGGGCTCTTAGAAAAGGCACATTGCAGGTTTTTAGTTGTTGGTGTAGTTGTTATTTAATTTATGACTTGTTAGGGGGGCCTGGGTGGCTCAGTCATTAAGCATCTGCCTTCAGCTCAGGTCATGATCCCAGGGTCCTGGGATCGAGCTCCCCATGGGGCTCCCTGCTCAGGGGGAAGCCTGTTTCTCCCTCTCCCACTCTCCCTGCTTGTGTTCCCTCTCTCGCTGTGTCTCTCTCTGTCAAATAAATAAATAAAATTTTTAAAAAATAATTTATGACTTGTTAAATTGGTCTTAAAACACAGATTGTGTACTGAGGATAAATGGGGCAATATCTAAATGTGAGTGTTAGATGGTCAGGATTAGGAAGAGTTGAGAAATTCACATCTAGTAGAGGTTTATTATAATTGCAGGGCCACTCTTGCAAAACATCCTTCCTCTGGCCTTGACTTTACTTGTGATGATTTTACTTCTTCCTTTCTGATTTGGATGACTTTTATTTCTTTTTCTTGCCTAATCACTGTGGCTAGGACATCTAGTACTATGATGAATAGAAGTAGTGAGAGCGGGGCACCTGGGTGGCTCAGTCGTTAAGCATCTGCCTTCAGCTCAGGTCACGATCCCAGGGTCCTGGGATCAAGCTCCGCATTGGGCTCCCTGCTTGGCGGGAAGCCTGCTTCTCCCTCTCCCACTCCCCCTGTTTGTGTTCCCTCTCTCGCTGTGTCTCTGTCAAATAAAGAAAATCTTAAAAAAAAAAAAAAAGAAGTAATGAGAGTATACACTCTTGTCTTGTTCAGATCATAGCAAGAAAGCTTTCAAACTTTCACTATCCAGGATGATGTTAGCTGTTGGATTGTCATATATGGCCTTTATTATGGTGATGTATATTCTTTGAATACCCAATGTCTTGAGAGTTTTTATCATGAAAGTATTTTGAAATTTGTCAAATAATTATTCTGTCTCTATTTAGATAATCATATGATTTTTATCTTTCATTTTATTAACGTAATGGATCTCATTGATTTGCATATGTTGAAATGTTCTTGCCTCCCAAGGATAAATCCCACTTGATCATGTGTATGATCCTTTCAATGTGCTGTTAAATTTGGTTTGCAAATATTTTGTTCAGAATTTTTGCATCTGTATTCATCAGGGTTATTGGCCTATAGTTTCATTTGCTTGCAGTGTCCTTGACTATCTTTGGTATCAAAACAATGCTGGCCTCATAAAATGAATTTGGGAGTGTTCTCTCTCCTCTTTCATTTTTTTGGAAGAGTTTGAGAAGTATTGGTATTAATTTTTCTTTAAATGTTTGGTGGAATTAACCAGTGAAATCATCTAGTCCTGGACTTTTCTTTATTGGGAGGTTTTTAATTACAGATTCAATCTCTTTACTCATTATTAGTGTGTTCAAATTTATTCATGATTTAATCTTAGTAAGTTGGATGTTTATAGGTTTTATCTAATTTTCATAGGTTATCTAATTTGTTGGCATATAATTGTAGTGGTCTCTTACGATATTTTGTATTTCAGTTCTGTGAATTAGAATTTCTCTCTATTTTTTTTTTTAGAATTTCTCTCTTTAATTTCTTATTTTATTTAATTGTTCTTTCTTTTTTTCTTAGTTAATCTAGCTAAGGGTTGTCTATTTTGTTTATCTTTTTAAAAAACCAGCTAAGTTTTGTTGATTTTTTTCTATTGTTTTTTCTGCCTTTATTCTATTTGTTCCAATCTGATGTTTGTTATTTCCTTACTTATGCTAATTGGGCACTCAGGTTACACTCCTTCTCTCACAGAGAAATTGTCTCTGAACTGGGTTGCATGAGCTTGGGGGAGGGTGATGGAGATAGTGTGACTCCGTCTTTCTTATCCTCCTCAGTGCATTTTTTCTTATTTTTGTGCTTCACTGAGGTTCTGTAATTGTTCACCTGAAATCCACTGGCTCTTATCAATGCATTTTTGTGCATAGGTAGTTGTTCAAATTGAGGTTTTTGTTTTGTTTTGTTTTGTTTTGTTTTAAGGGTCGGGGGGGGAGTAGTAGAAATTCCTGTGTCTGCTGTTAAACCCCTGCCATGACTTTCATTTCAGTTGTTGTATTTTTCAGCTCCAGATTTTCTGTTTAATTCTATTTTCATAATTTATATCTCTTTGTTGATATTTTAATTTTGTTCGTGTGTTATATTCCTGATTTTCTTTAGTTGTTTGTCCATGTTCTCCTTTAGCTCATTGATGTATATTTGAGATAGTTGTTTTAAAGTCTTCAGTAAGTCTGATGCCTGTTTCTTTGAGGTAAGTTGCTGGAGATTTATTTTGTTTCTTTTAGTTAGTCATGTTTCCCTGTTCTTTGCATGCCTTGTGATCTTTTTTTGGAAAACTGGCCATTTGAAAAACAGTTCCCTTTCCAAGTCTTTACCTACTGGCTCTTTCAGAGGTAGACTTCACTTATCTTGTGAAAGCTCAAGGTCCTCTCAGGCATTTTCCAGGAATGTGTCCTCTCTGGACCTGTGCATGTGCTTCCCCCAACCCCAATTATACATGCTGCTTTTAAATGCCTTAATTTTTCTTAGAAACTTACATCTGTTTATTGTCAAGGCCTTAAGTGTTCTATTGTATTCCTCTTTCCATAATCTCTTGTCCTGAGGCTCCCATGGGACTATTGTCCCCTGGAATTCTCATAAGTCACAGGGCTCACCACTGCCTTCAGCAGTCTCCAACCTGTAATCCAAACTGTGCCATCATTCCTGTCAATGTTCTGAGTCAAGCAAGGCAGAAATGAATTCCTCGGGCAGCCCTGACGTAAGCCAGAATACTGGAAGAAAATTCCACTTTTTTTCTTCTATGCTGAGGGAAAAGCTGGGAATTGGGTGGTTTCTTCCTGACCATGCCACCTTGCACCAAGGAGTGGATGGAGAAAGAATGAACAAAAATGCCACAAATGTTCCTACCATTCTGAATGTGGCTTTTTCTTGTTTAGGTGTTCGCTTTGTTGACGCAACTTCTTAACTGGTTTCTAGAATTCCCACAAAGCTGCTTTGGTCCACATAATGCTTATTTGGTGTTTCTGTGGGGGAAATGATGTCCTGAAGTTTCCTAGTCTACCATCTTCCAGATGTCATTCCAGAGTTCTGAGTCATGTAGACCAGAAATTAAATCTTGGCTCACTCTTTCTCCACCTTGGGAACCTTAGCAGGAACATGGTCTCTCTTTGTGCTTTAGTTTTCTTATTTGAAAAATGGAGATAATGACTGCATGCTATAAATTTTCACTAAGGTAACATATAAAAATTCTCAGCACAACTAGTTTTTAATATTTTATAGTAGTAGGGCCACCTGGGTTAAGCATCCAACTCTTGATTTTGGCTCAGGTCATGATCTCAGGGTTGTGAGATTGAGCCCCATGACGACAGACATCGTGCTCAGCAGGGAGTCTGCTGGCTGGTCCCTCTCCCTCTCTTTCTGCCCCTCTCCTACTTGTGCTCTCTTTCTCCCTCTCAATAAATAAATGAATAAATATTTTAAAAATGTTTGATAGTAGTCATATTCTTTCCAAAGGGCTTTTTTTTTTTTTTTTTTTTTGAGATAGCTAACTGTTTCTAATGAGTAATGCTTACAGAATGGTAGCTATATGTTGGGAGCTGTACCATAAAATATTTTCAGGCAGAGGGCTTGTATACATATGTATATATTGGTGTAACTAGTTTGTTGACCTGTGCATTGATACATGGTTGTGAATGCACAACAATGGGTGTGTCCATGCTCAGTTTGTGTGTGATAGTGGATCTGTGAATAAATTGAGTTATACACATGTATCCATGCCAATGTGCACACTGACACAATACCTGTTTGGGGGTCAGTGCAAAGAGGGTTTCACCTGTAACACATACTTATTATTTCAAAGCATGGAAGCACTGATAAACATGTGCACCAATATGTGTGTGTCCTGCCTGACAGTAGAAGCTAGCTATCTCCAAGGAATTGAGCATTAGAAGCACATATCTGTTCAGGTAAATGGGAACTTGCCCAACAAGTGCTCACAGAGGCAAATTTTGTAGACTTAAATTCTCAGGAAAATCCCTTTAGTAATAATAGCAATAGGAAAAACACCACCAATAACTACAACAAAGGCTAATGTTTAGTCACCTTTTACTAAGTGCCAGATACTATTCTAAGCACTTTAAATATGTTAATTCACTTAATAATCACAACAATCTTAAGAAGTAGTCTCTATTATTATTATTTCCATTGTACAGATGGAAATGAAGGGGCAGAGAGCTGAAGTTACTTGTCCAAAGACCAAGATCTAGTAAATAAGAACACCCAGGGTTGAATCTAGATGATTTTGATCCGAGCTCCTATGCACTTCACATTCTGTCTTCTGTGATCATGGTTGCATAGAGACTGACCATAGCCATATCTTTCCCAGGAAGCATGAGAAAAGTACTCAAAAAAATGAAGACAGAACCAGCAACTAAATGTCACCAAGGCTATGGAATATGCAGAGAACGATGCAGACACGATGAAACTGAAGTTCACGCCTGCCGAGGCAAAGGAAAGTGCTGCATTACCACAGAATCAACTGCCCTTCCTCAAGTAATAGTGAACGAAGTTGTGTGGTCGAAAACAATCACCACAAGTATGCCTTATTACTGAAGGCCCTCAACAATTTCCCCTTCTGGAAACCCTCCTGTCAAATATTTTCACTATAAAATTGCATTCCAGTCTCTTGTGTCTGTGTTTTATTCTCTGAAGATTCATGATTGGAGGAGGGGAGTTAGGTGGGAGCCACAGAATTTGATAAAAGACTCCAGTTGAGAAAGCAATGAAAATTCTGAGATTGTTCAGGAGATGTAGACAGTACAGAGGAAAGGAGATTATATTTTACCTTGCTTGCTTACCACACAGAGTGAAAAAGACATGAGCAGGCACTTCACAAACTGGGCATCTAAATGGCCACTAAACATAAGACAGGGTGTCGATACACATTAGCTATCAAGGAAAAGCCAATGAAACCTCAGTGAGATGTTACTCAGCATATGCCAAAATGGCTGAATGCATGACAATTCCCTATGTCGGTGAGACTATGGAGGGACTGGGACCCTCTTATACTGCTGGTAGGAATATAAGTGAAAACTGAACATATAAATTCCATATGCTTCACTATATCCACATTAAGGATATACATAACAGGAATGAATACATATTTTCACCAAAAGGCACATACAAAAACATACATAGAAGGATTATCTTAACTCTAAAGCATGTCAACGAGAATAAATATACTGTATTGCAAAGAAAATAGACTATTTCTCCACACAACATGGATTAATCTCAAGAACACAATGATGAGTGAAGAGAGCCATGATTCCCTTTTATTTATCATATATATATATATTTATATAAATAAGAAAAATTTATATGGCATTAGAAATAGGATAGTGATAACTCTGGCAAGGGAAAATAAGATGAACTTCCATAATGCTGGTAAAGTTCTATTTTTTTATTATGTTCGGTTAGCCAGCATATAGTACATCATAAGTTTTTGTTGTAGTGTTCAATGATTCATTAGTTGTGTATAACACCCAGTGCTCATCATATCATGTGCCCTCCTTAATGCCCATCACCCAGTTACCTCATCTGCCTACCCACCTCCCTTCTGCAACCCTCAGTTTGTTTCCCGGAGTCCAGAGTCTCTCATGGTTTGTCTCCCTCTCCGATTTCCTCCCATTCAGTTTTTCTTCCCTTTCCCTATGGTCCTCTGCCCTATTCCTTATGTTCCACAAATAAGTGAAACCATATGATAATTGTCTTTCTCTGCTTGACTTATTTCACTTAGCATAATACCCTCTGATTCCATCCATGTCAATGCAAATGGTGGGTATTCATCTTTTCTGATGGCTGAGTAATATTCCATTGTATATATGTACCACATCGTCTTTGTTCATTTGTCTGTTGAAGGACATCTCTCAGTTCCTTCCACAGTTTGGCTATTGTGGACATTGCTGCTATGAACACGGGTGCATTTGCCCCTTCTTTTTACTACAGCTGTATCTTTGGGGTAAATACCTAGTAGTGCAATCACTGGGTCATAGGGTAGCTCTATTTTTAATGTCTTGAGGAACCTCCACTAGCCATCAGGGAAATACAAATCAAAACCACAATGAGATACCACCTTACACCGGTTAGAATGGCCAAAATTAACAAGACAGGAAACAAGTGCTGGTGTGGTTGTGGAGAAAGGGGAACCCTCTTACACTGTTGGTGGGAATGCACACTGGTAAGGTTCTATTTCTTGACCAAGGTAATGGTTACATGGGCTTGTTCATTTTGGATAATTCACCAGACTATATACTTACGATTTTTGTACTTTTCTATAGACAAGTTATACTTCAATTAAAATGATTATTTTAAAAAAGACCTAAGAGACTTAGGGTTATGGCCAGAATTCTCTGCAAAGATATTCACACCATGCTGACTTGCAATTATTATGGTCCTATTCTTAAAAAACATGATTTTTTTTTCCTGAAACTTTTCAGTATGCAAGTTAGCCACATATCGGTCCAGCAGAGGGAGGCTTTGTCCTACATCTTTTCAGTTAAGCTAGGCTATGCAAAGGTAACAAACCTTGAAATCTCAATATCAAAGATTTATTTATCCCTCAGAAATTGAGGCCCCAAAGTGAGTTATTAATAATAATAATGATGTATTTATTAATGTGAAGAAGATCTTTAAAGGAAACTCTGTCACCACTGAAGATGGTAAAAAGGCTACAAATTCTGCCCCTCTCTGCATTGATGCCCTTGCAATGGGGTGTTGCAGATTCTCTCATTAAGAGGTGGGGGTGGGAGGGATGGGGTGTTGGTGATAGACATTGGGGAGTGTATGTGCTATGGTGAGCACTGTGAATTGTGTAAGACTGATGAATCACAGACCTGTACCTCTGAGACAAATAATACATTATATGTTAAAAAAAAAAAAAGAGAAAGTAGGAAAAGGAAAAATGAAGGGGGGGGGAAGGGGAGAGGAACCATGAGAGACTATGGACTCTGAGAAACAAACTGAGGGTTTTAGAGGGGAGGGGGGTGGGGGGATGGGATAGCCTGGTGATGGGTATTAAGGAGGATATATATTGAATGGAGCACTGGGTGTTATACGCAAACAATGAATCATGGAACACTACATCAAAAACTAATGATGTAATGTATGGTGACTAACATAACATAAAAAAAAAAAGAGAGGTAGAGCTTTTTTGCCACCACTTGACTGTGGGCTTGGCCAGGTGATTTATTTAGGCCAATGGATGTTAGCAAAAATAATGCAAACATAGGCTTGAAAAATTCTCATGCGTTGGTCTCAATCTATTGCTGCACTTGTGATCCTGAAAGTTTGCTCAATTGATGAACTCAAACCAACCTGCTGGAAGTGGAGATGCTATATAGAGGAGAACTAAGGTGCCCTGAATGACATCCAATCAAATGTCAGATATATGAGTACTGTTATCCTAGATCATCAAACGACTCAACCACCAGCTGAGCATGAACATATGTTACAGCCCAGTAGAGATCAGTCAAGCTTGTCCAGACCAGAAGAATTGCCAAGTCAATGCACAGAATCATGAGCTAAATAGAATGATTTATTCAAGCCTCTAAGTTTTATGGTACTTTTTTATTCAGGAGAAGTTAACTGATACACTGACCTTGCAACTGCCTGTTGGAAAATAATCATTGGAGATTTTGATCCTGACACACATTTCCCCTGGGGGACAGGAAGATGCCAGTCTTAGCTATTAGTTATTCTATCAGGTGCTCCCCTAATATTTGTGGATAGAGAAAAAGAACAAATGGAGACAACGGTGCTAGAATACCCAATAGGCATTACAAATCTGCACTTAGGGCATGAGCAGGGACATGAAGAAAGAAAAAATGAAAAAAAAATATATTTTAGAGGAAATACGTAATCTTTTGACATCTAAAAAAGGTATAAAAATTCATGATGGACATTATTGGGACTTTGTTGTACCTCCTTGCACTTCCCTTTAGATGAATATTCTTACTTTGAATTACAGGTAGCTGGTTATGAGATGTGGTTGGAGCCTCCAGAGATCTTGATCAGGGTCAGAGTGACATGATAGAATGGCAGCAGATGAGATCATGGCCCATGACATACACTGTTCCTCACCAGTCCATTTGTCCTTATGGGCAATATCCCAGTCTCTTGCAGTTAGATAGAGCAATATGTCTAATTCTGAGCTGTGGAATGTGGAGAGAAGTGACTTCAAGGCCAGGGTTATAAAATCTTCCATGACATACCACGATGTGGTGCCACTTCTTTATTTTTGCTTTATTTTGCTTCTGTTGTCTGTGGTTTTGGTGTCAAATCCAAGAAATAATTGCTAATACTAATGCCATGAAGTTTCCCACTATGTTTCCTTTTAGGAGTTTTACAGTTTGAAGTCTTACATTTAAGTCTTTAGACTATTTTGAGTTAATTTTTGTGTCTAGTCTAAGAAAGGAGTCCAACTTAATTCTTTTGCATGTAGATATCCAGTTGTTCTAACATAATTTATCGAAGAGACTGTTCTTTCCTCATTGTGTATTCTCAGCACTCAGGTCAAAGATCAGTTTTTCTTCATTCCTTCCTTAGTTCATTGTTAGTGTATAGAAACAAAACTGAATTTTGTATATTGGTTTTTTTTCCCTGTTTTCAAGATTTTCTCTTTGTTTTTTCCTTTCAAAAGTTTAATCATGATGGTAATGATTTGTTTAGGTGTGAACTTATCCTACTTGGAGTTTACTAAACTTGTTTAATATGTACATTAATGTTGTCCTCATTATTTTGATAAAATATAGAAGTTTGTGACCATTATTTCTTCAAATATTTTTTCTTCCTCTTTTTCTCTCCTCTCTCCTTCTGAAGCTCCCATTACACATATATTGATAATATTCATAGTATCTCACTGATCCCCAAGGTGCTATTCATTTTCTCATTCTTTTTTTCTCACTGCTCTTCAGACTGAATACTCTCTATTGAACTATCTTAAAGTTCACTGATTATTTCATCTTCCAGATTAAATCTTCTGTTAAGCCCCTGTAGTGTATATTTAATTTCAGTTATTGTATGTTTCCATCCCAGAATTTTTATTTGAATTTCTATTTAGTTCTTTTAAAAAAATTTCTATCATTTCACCTATATTTGCAATTGGATGAGCTATTATCATATTTATTTTGTTGTCATTATATTTTATGTTAATTCTTTGAGTGGTTTCTTTTAGTTCCTGAATATATTTGATTGCACAGAAGTCTTTCTTTTTTAAGTCCAATATCTCACCTGCTGTATTAGTTTTCTATGAGTGCTGCAATAAATTACAACAAACTTAGTGACTTACCACAGCAGAATTTATTATTTTACAGTTCTGTAATTTAGAGTCCAAATGAGTCTTGTAGGGGTGAAATCAAAGTGCAGGCGGGGCTGAATTCCAGGGCTGAAAGGAATACCTGTTTCCTTGCCCTTTCCAGCTTCTAGAGACTTCCTACATTCCTTAGCTTCTGGGTCCCTTCTTCCATCCTCAAAGCCACCAACACTGGGTCTTATCATATCATATCATTCTATCTATCTGTTTTTTCTGCCTTCCACTTCCATATTGAAGGACCCTATGATTCATTTTTGAGGAGAGGATTTGCTGAGCTCCTCATTCAGCTCTTCTGGAAGTCTCACACCCAATGAAGACATCAGGAAGAATATGTTTATGTCTTTCTGAATCCTGCATTTAGACAGAAGTTGAGAACTTCAGTGTTCAGTCATCAGACATTATTTTTATATGAGATGATTGAAATTGTCATTTGTGCTTATAATTAAATATATGTAATTAATCAAATACATTAATACTTTATTGTTACCTATTATGATTTTCATAAATATGTCAAGAATTGTTAGCTTGATTTTAATATAAGTAAGGGAGTAAACTCGACTATCATCATCATTCCAGTGTAGAGAAAAAAGTTTAGAGAAATACAAACATTGCTTCTAAGGCATTGTTTATAGAGACCTAGAAAACTGGTAGCAGGAGAAAAGAGAGGGGAGGCTTTATGGAAAAAGCCGGCACATGCAAAAATGATGGACATTGGAGGACATTTCTGCATTTGTGATAGGTCCTGTGACAGAACCTGTCTTTTTTTTTCAAGTACAATAAATGTATTTATCATATAGTACATATAATGAGTATAACACTACATTAGGTGTGTTGTATACTTTATCTTATTTGTCTTTACAATATTATGAGAAGGGTAGTATTAAATAATATCCACTTCATTGAAAAGGATTCTGAAGCTCAGAAGGTTTGATACATTGCCCAAGAAAGTGGCAGAGCAGGGATGTAACATTTTTTTACCCGAAGAATAGACTTTTTTTAATTTAAATTCAATTAGCCAACATATAGTACATCATTAGTTTTTGATGTAGTGTTCAATGATTCATTAGTTGCATATAACACCCAGTGCTCATCATATCACGTGCCTTCCTTAATGCCCATTACCCAGTTACCCCATCCCCCCACCCACCTCCCTTTCCACACCTCTCAATTTGTTTCCTGTAGTCAAGAGTCTCTTGTAGTCTGTCTCCCTCTCTGATTTCTTCCCATTCAGTTTTCTCTCCCTTCCCCTATGATCCTCTGTATTGTTTCTTATATTCCACATACGAGTGAAGCCATATAATAATTGTCTTTCTCTGCTTGACTTATTTCACTTAGCATAATACCCTCCAGTTCCATCCATGTCAATGTAAATGGTAGGTATTCATCCTTTCTGATGGCTAAGTAATATTCCATTGTATATATGAACCACATCTTCTTTACCCATTCATCTGTTGAAGGACATCTCAGTTCCTTCCACAGTTTGGTTATTGTGGACATTGTTGCTATGAACATTGAGGTGCAGTTGCCCCTTCTTTTCACTACATCTGTATCTTTGGCATAAATACCCAGTAGTGCAATTGCTGGGCCATAGTGTAGCTCTATTTTTAACTTCTTGAAGAACCTCCATACTGTTTTCCAGAGTGGCTGCACCAGCTTGCATTCCCACCAACAGTATAAGAGAGTTCCTCTTTCTCCACATCCTCGCCAACATTTTTTAATTTTTGTCTTGTTAATTTTTGCCACTCTGGTATCTCATTGTGGTTTTGATTTGTATTTCCCTGATGACAAGTGATGTGGAGCATTTTTTGCATGTGTCTGTTGGCCATTTGTATGTCTTCTTTGGAGTAAATTAAATAATTTAAATGCAAATCAACTAAAAGCTCAAATAGAGTTTTTAGACTAATATTTCCAAGCTGGATAAGAAAGAAAGCTCAACCATATGCTGCTTACAAGAGACATGCTTAACTATAAGGATACAAGACATTTTATTCCATCTCGGTCACAGAGAGTCCTTTACTGACTTTAAGAGTCTGTGAACTTGTTTATGTTCAGGAGGGAAACAACATGGCCCAACTGGTAGCAACTAGTGCAGATACCAGATGTCAGCTGTGTTTTTTCTTTCTGAGTGCTGACCAAGAAGGAAAAAAAATCACCAAATGATAGCATTGAAAGAAAGAAAAAGCAAGTCAGAGAATTGGAGAAAATATTATAATACATATACTTATAATCTTACAAAGAACTCATACCTGGAATATAAAAAGGACACCCACAGATCAATAGGAAAAGAGAGACAACCCAGGAGAAAAGACTTGAACAACAGATATTTCACAGAAGAGAGTAACCAAGTGGTTAATAAATATATGAAAATGTGTTCAAGTTAATTTCTACATCAAGAAAATGCAAATTATAGCCATAATGGGATACCCCAGTACAGTCACCAGGTGGCTAAATTGAAAAGGTATACAATAGGCCATTAGTTTCAGGGGTAGAATTTAGTGATTCATCAGTTGCATATAACACCCAGTGCTCATTACATCAAGTGCCCTCCTTAATGCCCATCACCCAATTACCCCATCATACCACCCACTTTCCCTCCAGCAAATAAGTCCATCAGAGGAAGACAAATACCATATGATTTCACTCATATGCGGAATTTAAGAAACAAATCAGATGAACATAGGGAAAGGAAGGAAAAATAAAATAAGATAAAAACAGAGAGGGAGGCAAACCATAAGAGACCCTTAACTATAAGGAACAAACTGAGGGTTCCAATGTTTTTTTTCACAGAAATAGAGAAAACAATCCTAAAATTCACATGGAACCACAAAAATCTCCAAATAGCCAAGGCTATCTTGAGAAAGAACAAAGCTAGAAGCATCACACTTCTTGATTTCAAATATACTACAAAGCTATAGTAATCAAAATATTATGGTACTGGCATAAAAACAGACACATTAGACCTATGGAACAGCCCAGAAATAAACTCACATATGTATGGCCTACTAGTTTTTACAAAGTCATAAAGAATACACAGTGAGGAAAGGCTAATCTCTTCAATAATGTTATTGGAAAAATTGGGTATCCACATGCAACATAATAAAATTGGACACTTCTCTTATACCATATCAAAAACATCAACTCAAAACTGATTAATGACTTAAACAGAGGACCTAAAACCATAGAGCTTCTACCAAAAAACCCCACAGATTAAAGCTACATGACATTGGCAATGATTTTTTGGATTTGACTACAAAAGCATTTGGCAATCTAATGGCAATACAATTTTCTCTTAAAAAAAAAAAGCAAAGACATTAGAAGCAGAAGTAAGTGGGACTACATCAAACTAACAAGTTTCTGCACAGCAAAGAAAACCATCAACAGAGTGAACAAGCAACCTCCAGAAGAGGAGAAAATATTTAAAAACTATACATCTGATAAGGAGTTAATATCCAAAATATAAAAAGAACTCACACAACTCAGTAGCAAAAAAACAAACAATTCAGTTAAATAATGGGCAAAGGACCCACTGAACTGACATTTTCCCAAAGAAGATATACAAATGGTCTACAGGTATGTGAAGAGGTACTCAACATCACTAATCATCAGGGAAATGTAAATCAAAACCACAATGAGATATTCATTCAACCTGTTAGGATGGCTATTACGCCAAAGACAAAAGATAACAAGTGTTCACAATGATGTAAAGAAAAGGGGGCCCTTGTACACTGTTGGTGGAATGTGCATTGATACAACCATCATGAAGAACAGTATGGAAGTTCCTCAAAAAGTTAAAAATGAAACTATCTTATGAACCAGCAATTCCACTTCTGGGTATATATCTGAAGGAAATGAAACAGTATCTTGAGGAGATAACTGCAGTCCCTTGGTCACTGCATTTTTATTCACATAGCCAAGACATGGAAACAACCTAAGTGTTTGGATGAATGGATGGATGGATAAAGAAAATTTGAACTCTATATATCACATGTATATATATAAGTACACATATATACAGTGGAATATTATTCAGTGTTAAAAAGAAGGAAATCCTGCCATTTTGGACAACTTGGATGAATGTGGAGGACATTATGCTAAGGGAAATAAACCAGACACAGAAAACAAATCTTGTGTGATCTCACTTACATGGTGAATCTAAATGAGTTGAACTCACAAAAAAGAGCAGAAAGGTGTTTGCCAGGTCTTGGAGGGGGGTGGGCATGAAATGGAGAGATATTGGTCAAAGGGTACAAATTTCAGTTATGGAATAAGTTCTGGTGATCTAACGTACAGGGTGACTGTTGTTACTAAAAATTTACTGTAGGCCATCTGGGTGGCTCAGTTGGTTAAGCGACTGCCTTCGGCTCAGGTCGTGATCCTGGAGTCCAGGGATCGAGTCCCGCATCGGGCTCCCTGCTCAGCGGGGAGTCTGCTTCTCCCTCTGATGCTCCCTCCTCTCGTGCTCTCTATCTCTCATTCTCTCTCTCTCAAATATATAAATAAAATCTTTTTAAAAAATTTACTGTATACTTGAAATTTGCTAAGAGAGTAGATTTTAAGTGTCCTTATCTACAAAAAAGGTAACTATGAGGTGACAGATGTGTTAAATTAACTTGAGTGTGTATACGTATATTAAATCATCACATTGTATGCCTTAAATACAAGCAATTTGTATTTGTAATAAAAATTAAAGTAAATTAAAAAACGGATCCCTTTGGGCTGGGAAAGAAGGAATAAATGAATATACATGGCTTAGGGCAGGTAGAAGTACTGACTAGGTGAAACTTACAGAGAAGTATATGTTTGTTTTGCAAGAAGAACCTTCCCAGCAAAAGGGGAAGCCTATTTTAAAAAGGGCAAGAAACACGTTAATCTCAAAGAACACAAGTTGTCTGTGAGGTCCATGGTGGGAATGGAAAGGGAGAGTACTGAGGTGAACAGGGATTATCATAAAGGAAGCTGAGAATTGATTTCTGTAATCATCGTGCACGGCTTTTGAAAAGTTTGAAAGGAAAAATAAAATTTCAGATCTGGGTTTTAGAAATGATCCACAGCAACTGTATGGGAACAGTGGAGTGAGTCAAAGGCGTGATGGCAGACAAAGAGACAGGTAGGGTGTACATGTTACAGTATGTGTATATTAATCTGCCAGGGCTCCACAACAAAGTGTCACAGGCTTAGGGGCTGACACAACAGAAATTTATTTTCTCACAATTCTGGAAGCCAGAAGTCCGAGATCAAGGTGTTGGCAGGGTTTTTCTTTTCTTTTCTTTCTTTTATAATTAGTTTCAGAGGTAGAATGGTGTTGGCAGGGTTGATTTCTTCTGAGGCCTTGGTCTTTGGCTTGTAGATGGCTGTCTTCTTTCTGTACCCTCACACGGTTTTTCTTCTGTGTCCACATCTCCTCTTCTTGTAAGAATGCCAGCCATATTGGATTAGGGTTCACCCTAATTATCTCACTTTAATTTAATTGCTTCTTTAAATTTAGACCCTATCTCCAAATGCAGTCATGTTCTGAGGTACTGGGGATTAAGACTTGACTATATGAATTTAAGGGGACACAGTCAGCCAATAACAATGGGCAAGAAAAGATGATGGCTGAATCAGAATAGCAGAGGCAGGGATGAAAAACAGGTGCTATGGAGGCAGATGTGGAAGGTTTTTGTGGCCAACATGATGGGGGGGGGCAGTGAGGAACAAGAAGGTCCCTAAGATATATTTTAGGATTATGGTCTGAGTACTTAGGTGGAGGTCACTTTCCTGTTTATCAGTCTCTTCGTCCTCCATGCCTTTGCTTTCTAAAGTGGCATCTGAAGTCACAGGTAGAGAATGGATTTTCACTACAAACAATGAAGAAGGCTTTAAGAGTTGAAAGGCATATGGAGTTTATAATCTAGTCCAACACTTCCATTTTGCGGATGGGCAAAATGTGGCTCAGAGTGGTAAGATGACATAGTCACATACTATTAGTGCATTTGAATTCCCCCTGCACCCTTTTCAATTCTTTGGGACTATGGTCTGGAGGCATGTTTACACAACTCTCTAAGACTCCTGAGTCCATTTGTAAGCATAGTTTCTCTAGCCAAAAATACGTAAAAACTTGTACAAGAACGGGTGGCTTCTCAGGCTTTTCTGCAGCTGTCGGTGTGGTCAAGGTTGAAGCTGAAATATTACGTGGCATCACTGTGCCTAGGTAATTGGAGACCCAGTCTCTGATCCATTCTCCAGATATCCTAAGGACATCTTCTAAGGTTTGGGACATGAATGTTATATGGTGGTATTACAGTGGGGGGAAATGAGGAAACTGATATGAAAGTACTTTGAGAAATGGGTTGAATGGTTAGAAGCTGTCATGATTGTGAGAATTGCTGCACCTTGTCTTCAGACCGTGTCCTCCAGATAATTATGTCAACAGAGGCAAGGGATAATTTTCACCATTAGACCTGACTGTCATTGGTCTCTGAACTAAGACTGTCTACTAAGTGGGAACAACTCCTTCCTTAACTATAACTTGGGATCACTTCTGTTTGTGCCTGGATATACAAGTTAGGGCTGGATTTGTTATACATTTTAACCACAAGGAGGCTCACAAGGCTTTGCCTTTCGCCACACCTTCCGCATTAAGGACGTCGGTTCTGGGCGGGAAGAGCACAGTGAGCTTCTCTCACTGCAGCAAATTTTCCGCTTTGAGGAAGCATAACATCTGAACTCAGGCATCATGGGTTCAAAGTCTTGCTACTGAACCAGCAGGACTAGATCAGTGGCCAACGGTACTTGGGTCAAGTCACTTAAACTCTCTGTGACTTCGTTTCCTCTTCTGGCAAAAGAACATAATACTAAATTCTAACCTCATGGAGCTGTTAGGAAAAAAGGAGATTAGGTACGTAAAGTACTTAGGACAAGGCTTTGCACACAATAAGTAAATTCTCAGTAAATGTGGAGGTTGGGGGGTGTTTTTTGTTTTTGGGGGTTGGTTGGTTTTTTTGTTTGTTCTTTGTTTTGTTTTACTGTTTTCCCCTTCCACTTGGGTGGGGTGGCAACGGTTGCTTCCTGGTCAGAGGGCATGCCAATCTTTGGAGAGCTAAGTGTGATTAAGGAATTGGGGTAAGGGGTAAGTTCCAGAAGTGAGCCCATGAGGCAGAGCCTGGGGTTGAACCTTGAGCTAAAGAGGCAAAAGACCTCTGGACCACACTGGCCTATCTCAAGATTCTAGGATGAGTCTTAGATAAGGTGTGGCCAAGGTGAAATCTGCATTAGCCCGGAAAACTTCCACGTTGAGGGACCTAGTAGCACCTGGTCAGAGACTTAGGAATTCAGGATGTAGGTCCTATAAAATAGTCTTACAGTGAAAACCAAAGAACATCAGTCATGTCCTGACACAACCTAGCAATGTCAGGCTACAGAGGATTAGAGAGACAGGATATAATGAGAGCTGGAATGAGCATATTTTCTTTAATGGACCATGTGAAGATCCTGCAGGTGTCTAAGGATCTAAGGACCATGCAGGTGCCCTAGACAGCCACTTCACCGACTCATTATTCTGGCTGTTAAAAGTCTTGTGTCAGGAGTTTTATGGACGCTCAGCTGTTCTTGCCTTAGCCTCACATGTCATCTGTTGTTTCTCAACAGGGTATGAGGGTAAATGTTTTACATCAGGGATGCAGCCAATTTTTTTGCCCCACATTTTTCTTTCTTTTTCTCATTTTCTTTGCAAGATTGTCTGCAGCTGCCAATTCTATAACTGCATCTTTTGATCCAGCCATCTATCAGAAAAACCCCAAAAAGATGAATAAACAAATACATAAAAGAGAGTAAAGACTATAATACTAAGGGTGTTAGTATTGTATTGTATATTGTAGTAATAATAGTTAGGATGAACTACTGAAATATAATGGCATTCTTGGGAAAATTAAATAAATCTGTGGATGTAGAATGCCTAATGTTGGTCTTGAAATGTACTAGATATGAGTAGTTATCTCCCTTCCTTCAACCAGCTCTAACTGGACTTTATTTCTGTGCTTGTGATGTTTTCATCTTTGTCATTTTTCAGTCTTGCCAACACTGGTTCCTCCTTGTCCCCCAAATCTAGGTTCTTGGACCTATACCTTCAATTATCTATTTTTTCCCCTCTCAATTCATTATTCACTCAACAGCAACTTGTTGAGCACCAGAGTATGTGCCAGGCACTGTTCTAATTGCATGCCCCAAATGATGCCCTAGAACAGGACTTTGAACACTGAAGGATTAATTTATACTGCCGACCTGCAGGCTGATGTTCTGGGTGGTATAAAACTCTGCCCTTATAAGACACTGTGACTCAGCCCCATCTAGATCTATAAAACACAGCTTCCCCAGCACACTGGGTTCATTTGAGAGATTATAGTATCTTGATTTTCTCTACTTAAGTAGGATTTTCCCCAAACTCCCCTCCTGGGAGATAATTCCCAATTCTCTCTTTCTTACCAGGACATTCAGACTGGAAAAATCTGACTCTGATTCCATGAATCAATGTGCAGATTCTTTCCCCCAAAATGTCTTTTGCAGCTGCAACTCCCTCCTCAAAACTAATTTGCCCTTACCAGTATTTAAGACAAGTTGAAATCAACTCAGGATTAGCCCAGAACTATCTTCTTTTGCTTCTAGAACAACTGAGTGATTGACAAAGACTTTCAGTTTGAAAAGCTGATCTGAGAGGATGCAACTTCCAGCAGCAATGATCCAGAGGGAAATCATGGAATTGATAATCATAAACTTTAGAACGCCCAGGAAGCCTAAGCAGAAAACATTTCCATCAGAAAGTCATTCACCATTCAGCCATAAAACCTATCATATTGTTACAGAGCTATGGTCATGTTCAGTCTGGAATTCAGAATCTTCTGCCCTAACCCCAGCTCGACACCTTGAGCCTATTTTTTACAAACCTCTAGATAGCCAACATCAACCTACAAATTTTTCACTACATATTCTAAGACAAGAGCAAGATGCCTCTTCTGATTGCTTTAAAGGAACATTCAAAGCCATATAACAATGAGAGGTAAAGTAATGGGACTGGTTACTGCCAGAGGTGGTATCAGTTAGAAGTAGGTTGAAGTGAGAGATGGAGGGAAGAGACCCTGTTGACATTTGGGCCAAGGATATTAAGGACACTAGGGATGCTGCAGTTGCTTCTGCATATGGAAGGGACTTCATACAAGAAACCCTAGGCTCTGCCAGTATTTGCCATCATGAAAAACACCATCGTAGTCAGGAATGACAGACTGCCCTTATTACCAGGCATATTCATTATACGGCTTTTCATTAGATCTCAGTCATCTCTATGGGTTGTCCTCACTGCCACATATGTTCAGTTTTCCAATGATTCTATGACTAGAACCCCATTTTCACTCCCTCTTCCCTCCTCTCCATTGTCTGGTTACCTGGGGAAGCCTGAACCAGGAGCACAAGGACAGCTAAGGTCAGGAACAAGAGTTTAATGTATCCTGAGAGGAGTGAGGAACGATCCAGCAGCATACTGAATGTGCCAGGAAAGGCTCGTCTTCCCTCTGCATTTTATTGTCTTGGTTAAGGCTGAGTCATGGACAATAAATCAGAGAAGGGCAGAGTGCTCCACCACCCATCAGCTTGTGGGTCAGCAACATAAATTGATGATCCAATATTCAGAGTCCTTCTCGAGACATCATCTGGGAAGGTGGAAGACATTAGCAGAGGCTCTACATGCCCGCCACAAGTCTCCGGCATTGCGGAAAGAATGGACCCACCTTCCAAGAAGCCTTTCCTGTTCCTCTCCTTGAGAAGTTTAGCCCCCTCCCTTATGTTTACAGCCGCCCTGCCTCCTTCTTTCTGTCATAATGTTTTTCATGTTGAGTTGGAACTAAGTATTTTTCTAGTTCATCTTCTCTACTGGACTGACACTGTCAAGGGCAACTTTTAACCGACACTAAGCCCCTGAAGGTAGGGACTGGCTGTAATTTCTGTTATGTCCAGAGTGTGCAGTGCATATTTGTTGAAAGCAATGAATGAACGAATGCATGTAGGGTACTCACTCATATACTGATAGATCTTAGAAATGGCATTTCTCAGCGATGAAAATGCAGACTCAGAGAGTGGAAGAGGATTGCCCAGGGTCATACTGCGAGCAAGAAAGAAACAGACGGAGACCCTCCTAACACAGCTCATCATCCAGCTCTTTTTAACTATGCATTTACTCCTTATATC
Source organism: Callorhinus ursinus (assembly GCF_003265705.2). Lineage (NCBI taxonomy): Eukaryota > Metazoa > Chordata > Mammalia > Carnivora > Otariidae > Callorhinus > Callorhinus ursinus. The sequence goes on from NW_027397100.1 coordinate 14,111,130, forward strand.
TTACTCTAAACCCTTAATTTTGGCTGCAACTGAGACATTCTTGGACTCCAGCCTCAAGGAATACAGCAGAAATGTTTCCTGCAGGTTCTCCAACAAAGAGGGTATAGAAGGGGTTACTGCCTGGGCTCCATCAGGAAGTGTATCTGTGAGTCCACTGGGTTTTCTTTTTGGGGTCCTTAGTCTGTTGTATGGTCATTTTATACCTTTAGATGGGCCCAGTGCTCTTCTACTCTCTTCTTCCTCCAGTTGGCAGGTATTAGGGAAAGCCTGGTGGATAGCAGGAAATCTGTTTTGCCCTTGATAGCCAAGCAGTCCATTCTCCAGGAAAGCAGTAAGCATGAAGCCACCCACTGAAGTCTCACTGTCTGTCAGTAGCTATGATAAGCACTTTCCATACATGACCCCCGGAATTCTCACAGGATCCCTGATAGGCAAATGTAATTTGCTCAAGGTTACATAGTGCTTAGGAGTAAGGTCTGGATTCAGGTTTGGCTTACTTATCTCAAGAGCACATCTTCTTTCTTTCTTTAAGATTTTATTTATTATTTGAGAGAGAGAGTGTGAGTTCGTGAAAGCAAGCAGGGGGAATGGAGAGGGACAAGCAGACTCTGCACTGAGCTCAGTGCCCAACGTGGGGCTTGATCTCAGGATCTGAGATCTGAAATCAAGAGTTGGATGTTTAACCAACTGAGCCACCCAGGCTCCCCAAGCACATCTTTCTATCATCCCAGAGGATTATGCCTGAGTAATGATGGAAAGAGAGACCTATTAACCTGAAAAGCAGTGATGGGTGGACGAGAGGTAGAGTCATTATCTCCTGAAAGACATGATCTGTGCAAGCCTAGAGGGCAGAACTACAAGTCTTGGGTGGAAATTGCAGCGGGGCAGATTTTTAACTAATAGGAAAGACTTCTGATGATTGAAACCATCTGAAAATGGTTGGACTGTCTGGGAGATGTGGTGGTTTCCTGGTGTCCAAATACTACACGTGGAGTCTGCCTGACCACTTCTCCTGGGTTCTGCAGGGAGGACTGGTGAATTGGCTGATATGGATCTCTACACTAGACACAGTTCTAGGCACTGGGTCTAAGAAGAGAAGAAGGCAAAGTCTTGCCATTCTGATTAGGGAGGGAGACAAAACTCATAATGGCGGGTGATGACAGTGCTTATAAAGAAAACTAAAGCAGGGTAAGGGATGGAGGATAAGGTGATGTACATGTACATGTGAGGGGGGATGTCTATTTTGAACAGGTTAACCAAGGAAGGACTTTCTGAGTTAGTGACATCGAGTAGAAACCTAAATGTATGGAGGAAGTGAGCTACATGGATATCTAGAATCTTCCAGGCATAAAGAACTGCAAGAGCAAAGGCTCTGAGGAAGGAAAGCGATAGGTCTCTTAGGAAGAGCAAAGAGCCAAGTATGACTGGGGTCCAGTGAGTGAGGGAAAGGAAAAGAGAAACTGAAACCATGGAAGCAGGCAGAGCTACACAACATCAGGACTGACAGGGCCTACTAAGGACTTGGGACTCTACTTGATATGTGATAGGGAATTGTGATTTACATTTTAAGAGATCTTTCAAATCTGAACTTTTGTTTCTTTTTGTCTATGAGATATCACTTTCTTCATCTGTAACGTAAAGTATTTGGGCTAAACTAGTGTTTCCTGAAATGTGTGACCCATGTCATTGGCAGTGTGAGTGACAATTTAAGTAGCAAACATAAGTGTATGTTTTTAAAAATTTTTATTTTAATGCTTATTTGACAAAAAAAGTCACTAGCCCTTGATCTGGTGATTTTACAGAAAACCACTTAAGATGTGGTCCAAATATGAGTTTAAGTAAATGGACTGTGTCGGTTTTTATAAAAAATATTAACTAAATAATACTACAAACTATAGATGATATAGCAGTATGTAAGTTTGTAAAATGATATACAAATGACTGAAGTTTAGGCTAGGAAATTGATAAAGACCGTTCTATGGAACAGAACTGAAGCTCAGACAGGTCAGTTGACTTTCTTAAGGCCATGGAGCCACGAATGGGACTTTAGTCTACTGACTCCAAATCCATTGCTCCTTGCACCAGGGAGAACTGTCTCACCAAACACATACTTCTTCTGGCTATAACTGTCTTTATTTGTTTATTTTATTTTATTTTGATTATTATAGATTAAGAGGAAGTTGCAGATAGTAAAGAAATCCTGTGTATCCTTCACACAATTTCCCCAAATGTCACATTTTGGATAACTATAGTACAATGTCAAAACAAGGAAATTGACATTGGTACAATGTTTATGTATATCTCTATGTCATTTTATCACAGGTGTTGTTTAGTGTAAGCAATCAATATGCAGAACTATTCAGTCACCACAAAGATCTTCCTTGTGCTACTCAGCTTCCTACTCCCCCAACATTCCAACGTTCTTGCTCTGATATTGTCATTTTGAGAATGTTATATAAATGGAATCATACAGTATACGACCCTTGTGAGATCACTGCATCTACTAATAGGTGTTTCTTTTGTTGCTGTGTTGTACTCCATGGTACGAATGTACTGCCGTTTATTTAACCATTAACATATTATAGAACATTTTGGTTGTTTTTAGATTTTGGTTATTCCAAATAAAACTGCTGTGAATATTTGTGTACAGATTTTTCTGTGGATATAAGTTTTCATCCCTCTGGATAAATGCCTGGGGAGGGGTGATTTCTGAATTGTATGATATACATAAGTTTAGCTTTTAAAAAAATTGCCAAACTATTTTTCAGAGCGCCTGCACCACTTAACATTCTCACCAATGTATGAGAGATTTGGTTTCTCTTCATCAGCTTTTGACATTGTCATGGTTTTTAATGCTAGCTTTTCTAATACATTTGTAGTAGTATGTAATCCTGGTATTAATTTGTATTTCCCTAATTGCTACTGATGTTGAACATCTTTTCATGTACCTTTTTGCCATCCTCTGGTGAAATGTCTGTTCATTTGCCCATTTTCTAAATGGACTATTTGTGGGGTTTTTTTATGAGGAGTATGTCTTTATTTTTTTACTGAAGTATAACTAAAATACAGTGTTATACTAGTCTTGAGTGTACAATATGGAGATTCAACAATTCCATACGTTACTCAGTGCTCACCACGGTAAGTGTAGTCACCATCTGTCACTAAACGATGTTATTACCGTCTTACTGATTATATTCCCTATGCTGTACTGTTCATCTCCATGAATTATTTATTTTGTAACTGGAAGTTTGTACCTCGTAATGCCCTTTTCCCTATCTATTTCACCCACTGCCCCCCAACCTCCCTTCTGGCAACCACCAATTTGTTCTCTGTATTTAAGAGACTATTTTTCCTTTTTGTCTCTTTTTCTCTGTTTGTTCATTTGGTTTTTTTCTTAAATTCCACATATGAGTGAAATCATATGGTATTTGTCTTTCTCTGTCTAACTTATTTCACTTAGTATTATACCGCTAGGTCCATCCATGTAATTGCAAATGACAAGATCTCATTTTCTTTTATGGCTCAGTACCATTCCATTGTGTATACATATACCACATCTTTTTTTATCCATTCATCTATTGATGGACACTTGGGCTGCTTCTGTATCTTGGCTAATGTAATAATGCTGCAATAAACATAGATGTACATATATCTTTTCAAACTGGATTAATATCCAAAATATATTGAGAACTTATATAACTCAACACACAAAGGAAAATAATAATCCAATTAAAAATGGGCAGAATACCTAAATAGGCATTTTTCTAAAGAAGACATACAAATGGCCAACAGACACATGAAAACATGCTCAAAATCACTCATCATGAAGAAAATGCAAATCATAACCACAATGAGATATCACCTCACACCTGTCAGAATGACTAAAATAAAAAAGACATGAAACAACAAGTCTTTTCAAGGATATGGAAAAAAAGGAACCCCCATGCACTCTTCATGGGAATGCAAACTGGTGCAGCCACTGTGGAGAAGAGTATGGAGGCTCCTCAAAAAATTAAAATAGAACTACCATATCATTCAGCAATTCAATTTCTGGGTATTCACTCAAGGATAATGGAATATTTGTTTTTCATTGTTAAATTTTAAGTGTTTTTTATGTACTCTATTTGAGTTCTTTGTTGGATACGTAATTTGCAAATAACGTCTTTCACTGTATTTGCAAATAACATCTTTCAGGTTTCTTTTAATTCTTTTCATTTTTTTAAATTCATTACCACACATAGTTATTGTTTTCCTTTTAGATCAATTTTTTTTGTGGTGGAAACATTTAAGATCTACTCCATTAGCAAATATGAAGTATATAATACAACATTGTTAACTTATAGTCACATTGTTCTAAAACAGATCTTCAGAATTCATTCATCTTGCATAACTAAAATTTTGTACCTCTTGACACCATCTCTCCATTTCCCCCTCTACACAGCCCCTGGCAATCACTGTCTACCCTCTGCTTCCATGAGTTTGACTATTGAGATTCCAATGTAAATAAGATCATGCAGTATTTTTCTTTTTCCATCTGGCTTATTTCACTTAGCATAATGTCCTACAGGTTCATGCATGTTGTCAAAAAATGGCAAGTTTTCCTTCCTTTTAAAAAGCTGATTATTGCAAAAGAGGTGGAGCAAGATGGCGGAGGAGTAGGAGACCCGGATTTCATCTGCTCTCAGGAATTCAGCTGAATAGGGATCAAACCATTCTGAACACCTACAAACTCAACAGGAGATCAAAGAAGAGAGTAGCAACAACTCTCTGAACAGAAAAGTGACCATTTACTGGAAGGTAAGACGTGCGGAGAAGTGAATCCGAGGCGATATTTGGGAGGATAGACGGCGGGGGAGGGGGCCTCTGTCGGCCACTTTTGGCAAGTGATAGAGCCGCAGAGCACAAAATCGGAACTTTTAGAAGTTGGCTCCGCTGAGGGACGTCGCTCCAGTGGCTAAGCTGGGGGTGGAACCCTCGCAGGACAGTGTGGTCTCAGGACCCTTGGGGTCACAGAAAAACTGGGGGTGCCTGAATGCGGCAGAGCTCCCAGGTATGGGAGCGGGGAAGCCGGCTGCAGAGACGGAGCCGAGGCGCGGGCTCTCAGCTTGGGGTGGCATAAACTGTGATCCGCGGCCCAGTCGGGCCACTGCTCCTCCAGCAGGGACCCAACAAGCGGCAGAGCCAGGGACACTCCCCTTCCTCCCAGGGAGGAGTGGCACAGGAGCGCACGGCAGGGATCTGCTGGGTTTGGAGACTCCACACGGGGTCGGGTGCCAGAGATACAAATGCTTGGTCACAGGCCGGGTGAGCACACAGTGCGGCCGGAGACCGGGGAGACGGGAGTGACTGCTTTTCTCTGGGGGCGCACTGAGGAGCGGGGCCCCGAGTTCTCAACTCCTCCTGG
>NW_027397100.1:14116633-14125606 GCF_003265705.2 Callorhinus ursinus
AGCGCTAGGGGAATACTGCACAGAGAATTCATGGCTTTTTTTACCATGATTCATTAGTTTTTCAAAGTTAATTTTTTTAACTGTTTTTTTTTGAATTTTTCTTTTTCCCTTTTACAACCATCTTATCAATCCCTTTTTTAAAAAAAACTTTTTATTTTTCATTTTTAGAATCATATTTTATCCCTTCATAGTAGTTACGCTTATTTTGGCATATATATATATGTTGTTCTCTTTTTAAAATTTTGAGATACAGTTTCTTCTAACAGATCAAAATATACCCTAAATCACTAGTGTATGGCTTTGTTCTAGTCTCCTGCCTGATCACATTCTCTCCCTTTTTGTTCTTTTTTTTAAATCTTCTTCTTTCTTTTTAAAAACAACTTCTTATCTTATCTTTTTTTTTTCCTTTTTTTTCCCCTCTTCTTTCTTTCCCTTTCTTGTCCCCTGGTTTCAGGACTTTTCTGATTTGTATAGAGTATATTTCCTGGAGACATTGTTAACCTGTTAGCATTCTGTTCTCTCATTCATCTGTTCTCCTATGGACAAAATGACAAGATGAAAAAAATCTCCTCAGCAAAAAGAACAAGAGGTAGTACCGTCTGCCAGGGACCTACTCAATACTGACATTAGTACGATGTTGGACTTAGAGTTCAGAATCATGACTTTAAAGATACTAGCTGGGCTTGAAAAAAGTGTGGAAGTTATTAGAGAAACCCTTTCTGGAGAAATAAAAGAACTAAAATCTAACCAAGTCGAAATCAAAAAGGCTATTAATGAGGTGCAATCAAAAATGGGGGCACTAACTGCTAGGATAAATGAGGCAGAAGAGAGAATCAGCAATATAGAAGACCAAATGATGGAAAATAAAGAAGCTGAGAAAACGAGAGATAAACAACTACAGGATCACGACGGCAGAATTTGAGAGATAAGCGATATGATAAGACGAAACAACATTAGAATAATTGGGATCCCAGAAGAAGAAGAAAGAGAGAGAGGGGCAGAAGGTATATTGGAGTAAATTATAGCAGAGAACTTCCCTAATGTGGGGAAGGAAACAGGCATCAAAATCCAGGAGGCACAGAGAACCCCTCTCAAAATCAATAAAAATAGGTCAATAGCCCGACGTCTAATAGTAAAACTTACGAGTCTCAGAGACAAAGAGAAAATCCTGAAAGCAGCTCGGGAAAAGAGATCTGTAACCTACAATGGTAGAAATATTAGATTGGCAACAGACCTATCCACAGAGACCTGGCAGGCCAGAAAGAACTGGCAAGATATCTTCAGAGCACTAAATGAGAAAAATATGCAGCCAAGAATACTATATCCAGCTAGGCTATCACTGAAAATAGAAGGAGAGATAAAAAGCTTCCAGGACAAACAAAAACTAAAGGAATTTGCAAACACAAAACCAGCCCTACAAGAAATATTAAAGAGGTCCTCTAAGCAAGAAGAGAGCTTAAAAGAGGCATAGATCAGAAAGGAACACAGACAATATACAGTAACAGTCACCTTACAGGCCATAAAATGGCACTAAATTCATACCTTTCAATAGTTACCCTGAACGTAAATGGGCTAAATGCCCCAATCAAAAGGCACAGGCTATCACATTGGATTAAAAAACAAGACCCATCGATATGCTGTCTGCAAGAGACTCATTTTAGACCCAAAGGCACCCCCACATTGAAAGTGAAGGGGTGGAAAACAATTTACCATGCTAAAGGACACCAAAAGAAAGCTGGGGTGGCAATCCTTATATCAGACAAACTAGATTTTAAAACAAAGACTGTAATAAGAGATGAAGAAGGACACTATATCCTACTTAAAGGGTCTATCCAACAAGAAGATCTAACAATTGTAAATATCTATGCCCCTAACGTGGGAGCAGCCAATTATATAAGACAATTAATAACAAAAGCAAAGAAACACATTGACAACAATACGATAATAGTGGGGGACTTTAACACCCCCTAACTGAAATGGACAGATCATCTAAGCAAAAGATCAACAAGGAAATAAAGACTTTAAATGAAACACTGGACCAAATGGACTTTACAGACATATTCAGAACATTCCATCTCAGAGCAACGGAATACACATTCTTCTCTAGTGCCCATGGAACGTTCTCCAGAATTGATCACATCCTAGGTCACAAATCAAGTCACAACTGGTACCAAAAGATTGGGATTATTCCCTGCATATTTTCAGACCACAATGCTTTGAAACTAGAACTCAGTCACAAGAGGTAAGTCGGAAAGAACGCAAATACATGGAGGCTAAAGAGCATCCTACTAAAGAATGAATGGGTCAACCAGGAAATTAAAGAAGAATTAAAAAAATTCATGGAAACCAATGAAAATGAAAACACAACTGTTCAAAATCTTTGTGATACAGCAAAGACAGTCCTGAGAGGAAAGTATATAGCAATACAAGCCTTTCTCAAGAAACAAGAAAGGTCTCAAATACACAACCTAACCCTACACCTAAAGGAGCTGGAGAAAGAACAGCAAATAAAGCCTAAACCCAGCAGGAGAAGAGAAATAATAAAGATCAGAGCAGAAATCAATGAACTAGAAACCAAAAGAACGGTAGAACAGATCAACGAAACTAGGAGCTGGTTCTTTGAAAGAATTAACAAGATTGATAAACCCCTGGCCAGACTGATCAAAAAGAAAAGAGAAATGACCCAAATCAACAAAATCATGAACGAAAGAGGAGAGATCACAACCAACACCAAAGAAATACAAACAATTATAAGAACATACTATGAGCAACTCTATGCCAGCAAATTAGATAACCTGGAGGAAATGGGTGCATTCCTAGAGATGTATCAACTACCAAAATTGAACCAGGAAGAAATAGAAAACCTGAATAGACCCATAACCACTAAGGAAATTGAAGCAGTCATCAAAAATCTCCCAAGAAACAAAAGCCCAGGGCCAGATGGCTTCCCAAGGGAATTCTATCAGACATTTAAAGAAGAATTAATTCCTATTCTCCTGAAACTGTTCCAAAAAAATAGAAATGGAAGGAAAACTTCCAAATTCATTTTATGAGGCCACCATTACCTTGATCCTAAAATCAGACAAAGACCCCATGAAAAAGGAGAATTACAGACCAATATCCTTGATGAACACGGATGCAAAAATTCTCACCAAAATACTAGCCAATAGGATCCAACAGTACATTAAAAAGATTATTCACCATGACCAAGTGGGATTTATCCCTGGGCTGCAAGGTTGGTTCAACATCCGCAAATCAATCAACGTGATACAATACATTAACAAAAGAAAGAAAAAGAATCATATGATCCTCTCAATAGATGCAGAAAAAGCATTCAGCATCCTTTCTTGATCAAAACTCTTCAGAGTATAGGCGTAGAGGGTATATACCTCAATATCACAAAAGCCATCTATGAAAAACCAACAGCGAATATCATTCTCAATGGGGAAAAGCTGAGAGCTTTTCCCCTAAGGTCAGGAATGTGGCAGGGATGTCTACTCTCACCACTGCTATTCAACATAGTATTAGAAGTCCCAGCCACAGCAATCAGACAACAAAGAGAAATCAAAGGCATCCAAATCGGCAAAGAAGAAGTCAAACTCTCACTCTTTGCAGATGATATGATACTATATGTGGAAAACCCAAAAGACTGCACCCCAAAACTGCTAGAACTCATACAGGAATTCAGTAAAGTAGCAGGATATAAAATCAATGCACAGAAATCAGTGGCATTCCTATACACCAACAACAAGACAGAAGAGAGACAAATCAAGGAGTCTATCCCATTTACAATTGCACCCAAAACCATTAGATACCTAGGAATAAATCTAACCAAAGAGGCAAAGGATCTGTACTCAGAAAACTATAAAATACTCATGAAAGAAATTGAAGAAGACACAAAGAAATGGAAAAACGTTCCATGCTCATGGATTGGAAGAACAAACATTGTGAAGATGTCAGTGCTACCTAGAGCAATCCACACATTCAATGCAATCCCCATCAAAATACCATCCACCTTTTTCAAAGAAATGGAACAAATAATCCTAAAATTTGTATGGAACGAGAAGAGACCCCGAATAGCCAGAGGAATGTTGAAAAAGAAAAGCAAAGCTGGCGGCATCACAATTCCGGACGTCCAGCTCTATTACAAAGCTGTCATCATCAAGACAGTATGGTACTGGCACAAAAACAGACACATAGATCAATGGAACAGAACAGAGAGCCCAGAAATGGACCCTCAACTCTATGGTCAACTCATCTTTGACAAAGCAGGAAAGAATGTCCAATGGAAAAAAGACAGTCTCTTCAACAAATGGTGTTGGGAAACTTGGACAGCCATATGCAGAAGAATGAAACTGGACCATTTCCTTACACCACACACAAAAATAGACTCCAAATGGTTGAAAGACCTAAACGTGAGACAGGAGTCCATCCAAATCCTAAAGGAGAACACAGGTAGCAACCTCTTCGACCTCAGCCGCAGCAACTTCTTCCTAGAAACATCGCCAAAGGCAAGGGAAGCAAGGGCAAAAATGAACTATTGGGACCTCATCAAGATAAAAAGCTTTTGCACAGCAAAAGAAGCAGTCCACAAAACCAAAAGACAACCGACAGAATGGGAGAAAATATTTGCAAATGACATATCAGATAAAGGGCTAGTATCCAAAATCTATAAAGAACTTATCAAACTCAACACCCAAAGAACAAATAATCCAATCAAGAAATGGGCAGAAGACATGAACAGACATTTTTCCAAAGAAGACATCCAAATGGCCAACAGACATGTGAAAAATTGCTCAACATCTTTTGGCATCAGGGAAATCCAAATCAAAACCTCAATGAGATACCACCTCACACCAGTCAGAATGGCTAAAATTAACAAGTCAGGAAATGACAGATGTTGGCGGGGATGCGGAGAAAGGGGAACCCTCCTACACTGTTGGTGGGAATGCAAGCTGGTGCAGCCACTCTGGAAAACAGTATGGAGGTTCCTCAAACAGTTGAAAATAGAGCTACCATACGATCCAGCAATTGCACTACTGGGTATTTACCACAAAGATACAAATGTAGGGATCCGAAGGGGTATGTGCACCCCAATGTTTATAGCAGCAATGTCCACAATAGCCAAACTGTGGAAAGAGCCAAGATGTCCATCGACAGATGAATGGATAAAGAAGAAGTGGTATATATACACAATGGAATATTATGCAGCCATCAAAAGGAATGAGATCTTGCCATTTGCAACGCCGTGGTTGGAACTGGAGGGTGTTATGCTGAGTGAAATAAGTCAATCAGAGAAAGACATGTATCATATGACCGCACTGATATGAGGAATTCTTAATCTCAGGAAACAAACTGAGGGTTGCTGGAGTGGTGGGGGGTGGGAGGGATGGGTGGCTGGGTGATAGACATTGGGGAGGGTATGTGCTATGGTGAGTGCTGTGAATTGTGCAATACTGCTGAATCACAGATCTGTACCTCTGAAACAAATAATGCAATATATGTTAAGAAAAGAAGAAGAAGAAGAAGATAGCAGGAGGGGAAGAATGAAGGGGAGTAAGTCATAGGGGGAGACGAACCATGAGAGACGATGGACTCTGAAAAACCAAGTTCTAGAGGGGAGGGGGGTGGGGGGATGGGTTAGCCTGGTGATGGGTATTAAAGAAGGCATGTTCTGCGTGGAGCACTGGGTGTTATGCACAAACAATGAATCATGGAACACAACATTAAAAACTAATGATGTAATGTATGGTGATTAACATAACAATAAAAAATAAAAAAAAAGCTGATTATTGTGGCGCCAGATGGCTCAATCTTTAAGCGTCTGCCGTCGGCTCAGGTCATGATCCCAGGGTCCTGGGATCGAGCCGCGCATCGGGGTCCCTGCTCAGCAGGAAGCATGCTTCTCCCTCTCCCAGTCCCCCTGCTTGTGTTCCGTCTCTCACTATGTCTCTGTCAAATAAATAAGTAAAAATCTTTTAAAAAAATAAAAAAATAAAAAGCTGATTATTGTGGTCACTTCGGCAGCACATATACTAAAATAATGACACAGAGAAGATTAGCATGGCCCTGTGTAAGGATGACAGGCAAATTCTGAAGAAAAGTCTGATTATTAGTCCACTTTATATATACATGTTTTCTTTATCCATTCTAATGCTAACAGACATTTGGGTTATTTCCATACCTTGGCTATTGTGATAAATACTGCAATGAACATGGGAATGCAAATATCTCTTCAAGAGAGTGATTCTATTTCATCCAGATACATATTCACAGTGGGATTTCTGGATCAAATGATAGTGCTATTTTTAATTTTTTGAGAAACTTCCACACTGTTTTCCATAGTGGCTGCACAACATTTAACAAGATTTATCTTCCATTTGTGAACCTAGGATATCTTTCCATTTATTTGTCTTCCTTACTTTCTTTCATCAATGATTTATAGTTTTTAGTGTATAGATAGGCCTTTCATCTCCTTGGTTAAATTTATTCCTAAGTATCTTATTCTTCTTGTTGCAATTGTAAAAGCGATAGTCACTCATGGCTCTCTCCAACCATCATCTAATTTCTATACTAAATAGTTCTGCACACATTTATCATAAGGTAAAAGTGGTAAAGCAGGAGAGACACAAGTAATGAAATTGGTACAAAAATGTAAAAATGGGGACGCCTTGGTGGCTCAGTCAGTTAAGCATCTACCCTCAGCTTGGGTCGTGATCCAGGGTCCTGGGATCAAGTCCCACATCGGGCTCCTTGCTCAGCGAGGAGCCTGCTTCTCCCTCTTCCTGCAGCTCCCCCTGCTTGTGCTCTTTCTCTCTTTGACAAATAAATAAATAAAAATCTTTTTAAAAATTAAAAAAAATACATAAAAATGTATGTAATGGCTTTTTTCCCCATTTTTTCCTTTTTATTATGTTATGTTAGTCACCATACAGTACATCATTAGTTTTTGATATAATGCCTTTTATAGGATATATGAGTCATTTCTTTAAGTCCTTCCCTACCCCACACTGACTCCCTCAAATGTTAAGAATATACATACTAATATTATTGCTAACTTTATTATACAAATGCTACCCTAAATGTAGACGCTCAGATATATAGGATCATTTTGCAGTAAGAGAGCTTGGCCAAGGGCCATGTGTGTAGACTATGCAGTAAAGGATTAGCTTAGCAGACTTGTGGTTTCCCCAACTCCATGTTCCCAGAGTCACTAGAATGGGTCCTTGAGCAGCTTCTGGCACACGTTTAACCTGTGAGCCCTTAAAATATCCTGCCTGATAAAGTGTCTTGAACTACCTGAGACTTGGGCCACACATTCCTAGCATGTACTTTTGGCCCATAGTTAGAAGATGGCTGCATCGCCTCCAGCATTATGACCGTGTTTCAAGCACAAGGAGGTGGCAGGGCAAACGCTAATGGGTACATGCCGCTTGAATCTTTGCCCCACCCCCTTGAAGTATCTTACAAGATACCCCACTACCAAAGATACTCTGCTTAAAGTCACTGGCCACAATTGCATCACATTTCACCACCGCGTGCTTGCCAGATTTGGAAATGTTTTTTCCATGGGCATGCTGCTGCACCTAAACTACCATTCAGACACAAAATGTTGTAAAAAGGAGCAAAGAAGCAGAAATGCCCAGAGCACACTCACTCCTCGGCAGATATCACATAGCACACTGAGTTCTCCAAGAAAGACGGCACCCCTGCAGGGCCAAACTCATGATCCCTTTCTTGGAACATCAAGATCGAATTGTGCTGGCAGCCTGCAGGCATACTCCAAGCTTTGTGGAACATCACCGAGGGTCAGGCGAGGAACTGTATGTTCAAACCACCATCCATGAAAGGAGCAGCCTAGAGATGTGGCAGATGGAAGAGCTCTGTTGACAGGTGATCAGCGCCACTACTGGTGATTTAAGGCAGCTGAATAAGTCTGGCAACTGATACCAACCTACAGCCCCTGGAATGCACCGGAGCTTCTCAGAAAGCCTGCCATCTGAGGACACAGTATGTGGTCAGGGGACGCTCAGTGTCTGAATGGTAGTTTAGGTGCAGCAGCATGCCCATGGAAGAAACGTTTCCAAATCTGGCAAGCACGCAGTCGTGAAATGTGATGCAATTGTGGCCAGTGACTTTAAGCAGAGTATCTTTGGTGGTGGGGTATCTTGTAAGATACTTCAAGGGGGTGGGGCAAAGATTCAAGCGGCATGTACCCATTAGCGTTTGCCCTGCCACCTCCTTGTGCTTGAAACACGGTCATAATGCTGGAGGCGATGCAGCCATCTTCTAACTATGGGCCAAAAGCACATGCTAGGAATGGGTCAAAAGAAGGGAAGATGTTGCCTGGTGCCTGATGTCGTTGTGAATCTCTTATAGCATTCCTTCAGCTTTTTGCATGTTTTTGTGTTTCACATTTCTTCCTAATAAGTTATATCAAAATATGTGGGCTGCATCTAAAGTGATAATTAGAAGGAAGTTTTTAGCACTAAATGCTTATAACTGAAAAGAAGAACGATCTCAATAATGTAAGATCGTATCTCAAAACTAGAACAAGAGAAGCAAAATCAACCCAAAACAACCATAAGAAAGGAAATAATAAGGGCAACAGCAGGAGAAAAATAAAATTGAAACCGGAAAAACAATAGAGAAAAGAATTAAACAAAAAGCTAATTCTCTAAAGAAAATCTGTAAAATTGCTAAATCAAATTTCAAAATTAATAAAGATAAAAAGAAACAATTCAGAAACCATCAGTATCCAGAAAGAAACAGTGGATATCATTAAGCTCCTATAGCCATTTAAAAAGATAAGAAGGGGGGACGCCTGGGTGGCTCAGTTGTTAAGCATCTGCCTTCAGCTCAGGTCATGATCCCAGGGTCCTGGGATCGAGGCCTGCATTGGGCTCCCTGCCTGGTGGGAAGCCTGCTCGTCCCTCTCCCACTCCCCCTGCTTGTGCTCCCTCTCTTGCTGTG
>NW_027397100.1:14125706-14134760 GCF_003265705.2 Callorhinus ursinus
GATAAGAAAACTACAAGAAATGTTTCACTCAAAAATTTTAAAACTTAGAAGAAATAGGTCAATTCTTCAAAATGAAATAGACAATCTGAATAGTTCTTTTTTCTTCCAATTATTTTATTTATTTATTTATTTATTTATTTATTTATTTATTTATTTATATTATGTTATGTTAATCATCATACAATACATCATTAGTTTTTGATATGGTGATGCAGGATCCATTGTTTTCGTATAACACCCAGTGCTCCATGCAGTATGTGCCCTCCTTAATACCCACCACTGGGCTAACCCATCCCCCCATCCCCCTCCCCTCTAAAACCCTGTTTGTTTCTCAGAGGGAGAGATGAACCATGAGAGACTATGGACTCTGAATAGTTCTATAACCATTAAAGAAATTGAATCTGTAATTTAAAAGCTTTGAAACAGAAATCTCCAGGCCAAAGTGGTTTCGTGGGAGAATTCTACACAGTACAGGTTTCCCTCACTATCCGAGAGCAGAGGGTTTCTGTGAAAACATAAAGCAAAGAAGCAGTTACCATTAATCTATATGGAAAATTTGAGTGTTTTCGGACCCGACAATAACCTTTCTTAGGCTTTCTGATACCTTGGGACACAGCTTGCTAATGGATGCACAAACTAAATCCAGACAAGGCACAGAGATGCTCAAATAGTTCAAAGCTATGGCGGCTTGATGCTGAGACGCTGAGTGTAGTCCCCGAGGAAGGAGCTTGGCGGGGCCACTCTTGCTACTCTAGGTGTGAGCTGCCTCTGTAACAGCTCACCAAAAAACAAACACTGAACTGAACACTATTTTTGCTTTTCACTTTATTTTTAAAAGCAAAGATCCTCTTCAGATTTCTTTCAGTTACCAAAAACAGGTACTAATGTAGGTCTTTCATAAAAGTGAAGTGGTGTAATCCAAACTTTCAAAGAGTGAGGGATACCTGTACTTACAAACACTGAATGACAATACCAAAGAGGAGAGAATGCTTCCTAACTCATTTTATGATGTCAAGGGGTGCCTGGGTGGCTCAGGTGGTTAAGCATTTTATGATGTCAGTGTTACTCTAATAGTAAAAGTAGATGAAGACATTATGAAAAATGAAAACTACAGACCAAATGCTCTCAAAAACTTACATGCAAATATCTCAGTAAAATATTGCAAATAGAATCCAGCAATGTATAAAAGAATAATTTATTTCAGGTATGCAAGACTGGTTTTAACATTCAAAAATCAATCAATGTGGGGTGCTTGGGTGGCTCAGTTGGTTAAGTGAACAACTGTTGATTTCAGCTCAGGTCATGATCTCAGGGTCATGTGATCAAGCCCCATGTGGGGCTCCCTGCTCAGCGTGGAGTCTGCTTGAGATTCTCTCTCCTTCTCCCTCTTCCCCCTCCATCATACTCTCTAAATAAATAATAAATACAATCTTTTAAAAAAGTCAATGTATCTCAGAGTCCATAGTCTCTCATGGTTTGTCTCCCCCTCTGATTTCCCACCTTCCTTTTTCCCTTCCTTCTCCTAATGTCCTCCCTGCTATTCCTTATGTTCCACAAATAAGTGAAACCATATGATAACTGACTTTCTCTGCTTGACTTATTTCACTTAGCATAATCTCCTCCAGTCCCATCCATGTTGATGTAAAAGTTGGGTATTCATCCTTTCTGATGGCTGAGTAATATTCCATTGTATATATGGACCACATCTTCTTTATCCATTTGTCTGTTGAAGGGCATTTCGGCTCTCTCCACAGTTTGGCTATTGTGGACATTGCTGCTATGAACATTGGGGTGCATATGGCCCTTCTTTTCACTACATCTGTGTCTTTGGGTAAATACCCAGTAGTGCAATTAGGGGAAAGGGTTGGGGGATGGGTTAGCCCAGTGATGGGTGTTAAGGAGGGCATGTATTGCATGGAGCACTGGGTGTTATATGAAAACAATGAGTCATGGAACACTACATCAAAAACTAATGATGTACTGTATGGTGACTAACATAACATAATAAAATTAAATTTAATTTAAAAAATAAGAATAAAAAAATCAATGTAACTGTAGCAACAGGGAAATTATAAAAATAATATGAGCATATTGATTGTTGCAGAAAAAGCATTTTACAAAACACTAATTCATGATAAAAATTCTCTGCAAGCGAGGAGTAGAAGGGAACTACCTCAATTTGATAAAGAACATCTACAAAATAAATCCCTCATATTTAATGATCAAAGACTAAATGGTTTCACATTAACACCATAGGAGTACTGGGTGTTACACGAAAACAATGACTCATGGAATACTATATCAGAAACTAATGATGTACTGTATGGTGACTAATATAACATAATTAAATTAAATTAAATTTAAAAAAACTATTGGAAATTGTCATCATTGCAATAAAGCAGTAAATTATAGGTATATAGATTGAAAAGGAAAAAAGAGCTGCCTGTTTGCAGATGACATGACTATCTAGGTGAAAATCCCCCAAAAAATCTATTTGAAAAATCCACAAGAATCAACTAATGAGTTCAGCTGTGTTGCAGGATAAAAGATGAGACACAAAAGAATTCAGGTTTCTACCTGAATATGTGACTCCTGAATTGCAATTCTAATTGCCCAAATAAACAACTGTTCACAAAGTACATTTCTATATATTAAGAATATATTTATGGAAACTGGAATTTTAAAGCTGTACTAATTATAATCACTCCCAAAGTAAATGAAATACTTAGGTATACATTTAACAAAACATGTTTAGGATCTGGATGCTGAAAATTACAAAATTCTGATGGAGGCAAAGAAGACCTAAACATGAAGTGAGTCTTACCGTATTCAGGGATTGGAAGACTTAACACTGATCTACAGGTTTAATGAAATTCTTATCTAATATAAGCAAGATTTTTCTAGATGTGGACAAGTTTATTATAAAATTGATATACAAGAACATCAGTCCTAGAGTAATTAAAACCATCTTGAACAGAGAATCAAGTGAGAGGTATCATTCCATCCAATAGCAAGGCTTAGATACAGCTGTGTGGCATTCGCAGAGAGATAAATGCCTATCAATGGACCAAATTACAGAACCTAGAAATAGATCATACAAATATGCACAACTGACTTTTAAAAAGGCCAAAGTAAACTGAAGGTGGGACCCTTGTGATGATGGAACTGTATATCTTGAGTGGTAGATATGCAAACCTACATGTGATACAAGTGTACAGAACTGCATACACACACACTATCACAACACACACATGCACACACAAATAATTACCAGTAAAACTGGGGAATCAGAGTACGACTGGTGGAATGTATCCATGTCAACATCCTGGTTGTTGATATTGCACTATAAGTTTGCAAGATGTGACTATTAAGGGACACAAAATAAAGGGTACACAGGATTGCTCTAAATTATTTCCTACAAGTACATGTGAATCTACAATTCTTTCAATTAAAAAAGTATTGGCAGATGGAGTTGGGCAATATATAAAAAGAATTAAAGTCATGACCAGGTGGGATTTGTTGCAGAAAGAAAGGTGGTTAAATATTTGAAAATCATCAATGTCACCTAGCAAATTAACAGGCTAACAACAGAGAAAAACCATATGATCCAATCAGTAGATGTATAAATAGCATTTGAATAAGTTTCAAATACATTCATGATTAAAAACTCTCAGAAAATTAAGAATGTAGGCAAACTTTCTCAACTTGATAAAAATTTACCAAATACCTACAGCTAATGTTACACTTAATGGTAAAAGAATGAATACCTCTAAGATCACAGAAGCGCAAGGATATCCACTCTCACCCTTCTTATTTAATGTATTTGAAAATTCTACTCAACATGATAAGAAAAGGAAATAAATACAGAGTGTGGAAAGGGAGAAAGAAAATTGTCCCCATTTACAGCTGACATGATAGTCTACAGAGAAAAGATCAAGGAATCTATAAAAAACCTCCCAGAACTAATAACTGAGTTGAGCAAGGTTCAGGATACAAAATCAATACATAAACATGAATTGTATTACTGTATACTAAAGATATGTGAATATTGAAATTAAAAGTATAAATTTATTAAAATCACTCATAAAATACTTAGATATAAATTGAAAAATATTTTAAGCCTTGTATTCTAAAAAGGACAAAACGGTGATGAAAGAAATAAACACTTAAGTGAAGTGGCATAGGCACACATGGATGGATTAGAAGACTCAACATAACAAAGAAGTAATTTATGCCAGGCTAATATACAGGTTTAACTCAATTGCTATCATAATCTCAAGCAAGATTTTTGTAGATATACATAGACTATTCTACAATTTCTATTGAAAGGCAAAGGAACTGGTATAGGTAGAAAAAAATTTTTTTAAAAGATTTTATTTATTTATTTATATATAAAGACAGCAAGAGCAGGAACACAAGCAGGAGAACTGGGAGAGGGAGAAACAGGCTTCCCAGTGAGCAGGGAGCCCGATGTGGGGCTCGATCCCAGGACCCTGTGATCATGACCTGAACCGAAGGCAGATGCTTAACGACTGAGCCACCCAGGCACCCCGGTAAAAAATTTTTTTAAAAGAAGAATAAAGCAAGAAGAATCACTGCACTATCTCAAGACATA
Source organism: Callorhinus ursinus (assembly GCF_003265705.2). NCBI lineage: Eukaryota > Metazoa > Chordata > Mammalia > Carnivora > Otariidae > Callorhinus > Callorhinus ursinus. The sequence continues at coordinate 14,130,322 of NW_027397100.1, forward strand.
TTATACAGCTATAGTAATCAAGAGTGTGTTGTTCTGGCAGAGGAATAGACACATAATCAATGGAACATAATACAGAATCAAGTATGGACAACTAAGTTTTGACAGATGTGCCAAAGCAATTCAATGGAGGAAGGATAGTACTTACAATAAATTGTTACTGCAAAAATCGAATATCCACAGTGAAAAAAAGTCCATCTCAAACTAAACTTTGTAACTTATACAAAAATTAATACAAAATGGATTTGGTAATCATTCAGATGGAGAGAAGAATACTCTACTAGAAGTCAAAAGCTATTGGTCTGAAATAAGTGGGATCTTTATGTAGCATTCTGCTATCATTGATGTATGTTTATGGTGTTGCATACAAAGAGAGAAGTAATTGGTCCCATGTAGGGTTAAGGAGAACAATTTCTTTTGGGAATTGTTTCTTTCCATCAGACCATACACTTCCTCAGGATTATAATTCATTTCACAAGGCCTCAGTTTCCTTTAATAGTTTCTAGAACAGAGCATTATTTTGTCATGCACACTCAATGATGCAAGTTAATGGTCTGGTGATCCGGATGGCATGGCATTCTCCCCATCTCTGGTTTATCACCCGTGATAGGCAAGTAAAGGTGACTATTTATACTCCTAGCTGGGCCAAGTGCTCTGGATTCCTCAGGACACAGAGCTTCCTCTCTCCCAGAAGCCATGAATCTCCTGATGCTGACCTTCATTATATGTGGGTTCCTAAATCTGGTGACCAAAGGTAATGGAACCCTAAAATGTAGGGATGTGGAACTAGGATGAGTTATTGACCTTGAGATTTCAGGTGTCTTGACAGGAAAAGAGGGTCTGCAGGAAAAGACTTGGGCCAATAAAAAGCCACAGAAATGCTCTCATTATGGCAGCTCCATGTCCCTACTCTCTAAGACCCTGTTGGAGGCAACAATCATGCTGGGGTATCTTCTGAGACATTTCTTCAAGGGCAAGAATTTCCTCAATCTTCTGAGCAGCCTTTTCTGGCTGTCTCTCTAACCAGTGTTAACCAGTGAACTAGTAAGCCTCTGGTATTAGATCAATATGAATGAGCTTATTCCTGCTTTTTAGTAATGCTACTTTTGGAAATTATCTACTTTTCATTGAAAAATAGTACTTGGAATTGATACAAAGTATCAAGCGCTTGATAGGTATATATGAGTTTAAGGAAAAGTACTCTCTTACCCTAGAATAACATTTCTTCAATCTTTCTTGCAGAATCTCTCTCAATCAATCAATCTTACCAATTACTTGTATATCCTAGCATATATATATATATATATGTACATATATATGTTTACCAATCTTACCAATTACTTGTATATCCTAACACACATATATATATATATCTTAGATATTAAAAAATACATTGTAAATGAAACCATGTGGATTCTTCTGCAAGGCACTACCAGTATGTCTTAGAGATTTCTTATCAATATAGAAACTTACGTTATTATTATTAACAGATGCATAGAACTTATAGAGGGTGGGTGAATTTCTGATTATGAACTATTTGCTGACATTTTGAAAAGTTTTGAAATAATAAAGAAATAAACAAAGTTTTGTTCTGTTGCTCTTCCTCAGATTCTTGGATACCATGTAAATAAATGTGTAGCCTACTTTTAAATTTCTATTACATTATTAGTAGTTTCCCATATATTAAATATTTTCCAACAACGGAATTTTCAATAATTGCATAAAATATCAATGAATGGATGCTCTGCAAATTATTTATCCAATTTGATAAATGAACATTTATGTCATTAGTTTTGCTAATAAGTATATTTATGTTATATATACAAGTTATGTTCTATATAAACGTTCTTAGACATAAATCAAAATTTTTACATGAAGGATAATATTTAAAGATATAATTATTTCTATTTCACTCAGTACGAAGAAGTCAAACTTCAGATATATATTTATTGTGTATTTTAATTTTTCTAAAAATTGTGTGGCTATGCCTATTTTTCCCTTTTATTTTAGGGGGTAGTTTTTATTCCTGTTGATTTATAGATTTTCCCTTATAGGTTCTGTTTTGAAATTTAACTATTTAATGTATTTGAGTTTATTTCTGTATTTTCACGTGAGACAGCATTTGGTGGTTTTTACCAAGCTAAGCTGTCCATCAATGGCAATAGCTATATTTAAGTTGGTGCTTTTTGATTCTGCATCTGGTATGTTTTAGAATTTCTACATGGGAAAATGTTTTGGCAAATGGCTTAAATGTCTGAAATAATACAATTGTTATTCATATTCTTTAGTTTTATGATTTTGAGATATTGGTGATGGAGGTCACAAGTTTTAACAACATAATTCCAGACTGAAGAGCTTTGAAAAAAATGACTGCTGTCATTCTAAACAAAAATACATTCAATTATAGATTATTCCCAATTGCCAACATTTCATTGCTTAAGCCATATTCTTGGAATTATCTTTGATATTTTTAGCTGTGACATCCATATCTATCAAAGAGTCTACTTGCAAGTTATGTCCAGAGCCAACCAATCTCACCACCTCCATCGCTACCACTCTGATTCAAATCACTACCACCTCTTACCTCCTACTTTTGTAGCTTCCTCACAGGTATCTGTCCTTTTACACTTGCCTCCTGCAATCTGCCATCAAGATAGCAGACAGCACTCCCATTGGAAGTCAGATTATGTACCTCTTCTGCTCAAAACTCTGCAATGGCCCCCTCTTCACTCAGAACAATAGCCAGGGTCCTAACAGTAGCCCACCTGCTCTCCATGATCTGTCCCTTATGACCTCTCTCACTTCATCTTCTGCCATTCTAGTCCTTGCTCATTTCACTAGAGCCACAATGGTTTCAATGCTCTTCCTCAAACATGCCTGGCTTGCTCAACCCAGAGTTCTGTCTGTTTCCTCTGCTTAGAACGCCCTTGCCCCAGGTACTGTTGTGGCTAATTCCTTTACTTCCTTCAAGTCATTGTTTACTTTTCACATTCTTTTAAGCCCTATGCTAATGGGTGTTTAAGAAACTGCAACCTGGGGGTGCCTGGGTGGTACAGTCAGTTAAGTGTCTGACTCTTCGTTTCAGCTCAGGTCGTGATCTCAGGGTTGAGAGATCAAACCCTGCCTTGGCCTCCACGCTCAGCAGAGTCTGTTTGAGATTCTCCCTCTCCCTCTGCCCCTCCTGCCTGTGCTCTCTCTCTCTCTCTCAAATAAATACATCTTTAATTTAAAAAAAAAAAAAAGGAAGAAAGAAACTGCAATCTGCCCCCATAACACTCCAAACAGATTCTCTCTTATTTCTGTAAACCACTTATCACCTTCTCACACATAAGATAATTTACTTGTTTTTCATTGTCTTTCTTGCCCTGGTAGAAAGTAAGCTTCATGTGACTTTGTCTGATTAGTTCACAAATGTACCTTAAGGGCCTAGAATGAAGTCTGTACTATAGTTAGGGGCTCAAACTTTGTTGAACGAGGAGCTTTCTAGAATAGGTACCCTGAAGGAAAAGAAAAATTGAGAAATAATCTTGTAGAAGCAAGAAATGAAGAAATGATGTCAAAGTTTGTCTTGGATGAAAGAAGTGGAATGTCTACATTTGAAACTTACAGAAAATTCTAACATAAGCAAAGTAAATTTGAGCCAGTAAGTAGTAAGAGAATGAATCATTGGAAAAGTGGAATAAACTTAGCCCAGGGAAGGCAATAGGAGACAAATTATGGAGAGCTTTATATATGTCAACCCATGAAAGGTGCTTTTTATACATTATTAAATTAAATCCAGAAAAGATTGTTTCGAGAATTATTTCCCCTTTCTCATATATACCAGGCTTCCTCCAATATAGAACATTTGCTCTAGCTGCTTCCTCTGCCTATAATACACTAATCTTTGCACTTTGTAGGCAATTTGATGAGAAAGATGGTCATGTTTGCTTGCTTGATAAATGATCATACAACGGAGCAGGCTAGTTTCATTTTACATTCATGTCTACATCCCACAAATGAATTATCACATTGCTCATAAATCCTACTGTATTTTTTTAAGCTCATCTTCCCTCCTTCCTAGACAGCTATTTTGTACTGACCTTTCTTTAATTCTCCTGCTCTACTTTTCTATGTGCCTCTCCCTCCCAGCTTAATGACTTTATCCCACACGTCAAGATTTTAAAAATTCAAAGAGTCACATGAAAAGATGCTCAACCTCACCAATCATCAGGGAAATGCAAATCAAAACCACAATTAGATATCACCTTACAGGGGCACCTGGGTGGCTCAGTCAGTTAAGCATCTGCCTTCAGCTCAGGTCATGATCCCAAGGTCCTGGGATTGAGCCCCACATCAGGCTCCCTGCTCAGTGGGGAGTCTGCTTCTCCCTCTCCCTCTGCCCCCACCCTCCACTCATGCTCTCTCTCTCTCACACATTCTCTCTCTCTCTCTCTCTCTCT
>NW_027397100.1:14134860-14155291 GCF_003265705.2 Callorhinus ursinus
CAAATAAATAAATAAATAACCTTAAAAAAAGATATCACCTTACACATCAGAATGGCTAAAATAAAAAAGACAAGAAATAATAAGTGCTGGTGAGGATGTGGAGAAAAAGGAACCCTTGTGCACTGTTGGTAGGAACGCAAATTGGTGCAGAAACTGTGGGAAAATAGTATGGAGGTTGCTCAAAAAATTAAAAATAGAAATACCATATAAGTTACTAATTCTACTACTGGGTATTTACCCAAAGAAAATGAAAACACTAATATGAAAAGATATATGCCCCCCTATGTTTATTGCAACATTTTTCACAGTAGCCAAGATATGGAAGCAACCCAAGTATCCATCAATAGACGAATGGATGAGGAAGAGGTGGTATATATATACAATGAAATATTATGCAGCCATTAAAAATGATGAGATTGTGCCATTCACAACAACATAGATAGACTGAGAGGGTATTTTGCTAAGTGAAATAAGTCAGACTGAGAAACACAAGTACTATATAGCTTCACTCATATGTGGAATCTAAAAAAATGAATAAACAAAAATTTAAAAATTAAAAAAGAACTTTTTTCTTTTTACCATGGTCAACATTCATACCAGTATGCCTCTGTATGTGTGCCTTCTCCATCTCAATCTGCCAGATGTGATTTTGATCCTTGCCGACTACAAAGGACTATGACCTTTCTTGTCACATTTCCCTATTCTACATTAATCTCTCCCTTTCTACTGGTTTCTTCTTAAGTGTCTTCAAACATGCTGTTATTTCCCATTCTTCAAAACATCCCTGAAAAATGCTCACTTGGCTCCATATTATCCTCCAAGAACCTCTCTATTTTTCCACCCTTCCTCACACTAAACTTAAGAGTTTTGTCTCCAGGTGCTACTTCAGCTTTTCTCATTCACATTTCACCAACTTCACTTTTGTTTCTTTTTTCCCTACCACTGGGAAACTGCTCCTCTCGTGGTTACCAGTGACAATCATCATGTTCAACATAATGGACACTTCTGCACTTATCTTCCTGAACTTCTCAGTAATATTTACCTACAGAAGTCCACTCATTGCTTTAAGAAACATTTTCCTCTCTTGCATAATCTATTCATATCTGAATTGATTTTCCTTGGATCCTCTTGGCATTTACCATTTTCATGCACACCAGCCTGCAACTGGCAGTTATCCTTAAAGCATGGTTGATTGCATGTGAAATAGCCCTATACAGAGCAATCCAGAAATGAGAGGGAATTATGAACTCACTCTAGGATCATCTATCAACTATTGGCTGGCTAGATGGCAGATAAATACTCCAGCTCCTTTCATTCTCAAGAACAATAACTCTGAGGCTTGTTTCATACACTGGCTGCCAGAGTTTTCCATGGGACTATGCTCTAGTCAACCAGTGCTAACTAACTGTATAACTCACCTACTTTTGGCTTTCTCTTTTTTTTTAATTTCAAGTTTTAATTTAAATTCCAGTTAGTTAACATATATTGTAAAATTGGTTTTAGGTGTAGAATTTAGTGATTCATCACTTACATATAACACCCAGGGCTCATCACAACCGCCCTCCTTAATACCATCACCCATTTAGCCCATCCCCCCAACTCCCCTCCATCAACCCTGTTTATTCTCTATAGTTAAGGATCTCTTATTGCTTGCTTCCCTCTCTCTCTCTCTTCTTTTTTCTCCATTCCTCTATGTTCATTTGCTTTGTTTCTTAATTTCCACATATGAGTGAAATCATATGGTGTTTGTCTTTGACTGACTTATTTCACTTAACATAATACACTCTAGCTCCATCCACGTCATTGCAAATGACAAGATGTCATTCTTTTTTATGGCTGAGTAATATTCCATTGTGTATAGCTATACTTCAACTTCTTTATCCATTCATCAGTTGATGGATGTTTGGGTTCTTTCCATAATTTGGCTATTTTGATAACGTTGCTATAAACATTGGGGTGCATATGCCCCTTCAAATCAGTATTTTTGTATCCTGTGGGTAAATACCTAGTAGTGCAATTGTTGGGTCACAAAATAGTTCTATTTCTAAATTTTTGAGGAACCTCCACACTGTTTTCTAAGGTGACTGCACCAGTTTGCATTCCCACCAATAGTGTAAGAGAGTTCCCCTTTCTCCGCATCCTTGCCAACATCTGTTGTTTCCTGAGTTGTTAATTTTAGCCATTCTGACTGTGTGAGGTGGTAAACCTCATTGTGGTTTTTTTAAGATTTTATTTATTTATTTGACAGAAAAAGAGAGCAAGAGAGCACAAACAGGGGGGTTGCTGCAGAGGGAGATGGAGAAGCAGACTCCCTGATGAGCAGGGAGCCCAATGCCAGGCTCGATCCCAGGACCCTGAGATCATGACTTGAACCGAGGGAAGACGCTTAACCAACTGAGCCACCCAGGCATCCCTCTCACTGTGGTTTTGATGCTGAGTGATGTTGAACCTTTTTTCATGTATCTTCTTTGGAGAAATGTCTGTTCATGTCTTCTGCCCATTTCTTGACTGGATTATTTGTTTTTTAGGATGTTGAGTTTCATAAGTTCTTAATAGATTTTGGATACTAGCTCTTTATATCATAAGACATTTGCAAATAACTTCTCCCATTCCATACGTTGCCTTTTAGTTTTGCTGACTATTTCCTTTGCTGTGCAAAAGCTTTTCATCTTAATGAAGTCCCAATAGTTAATTTTTGCTTTTATTTCTCTTGCCTTTGGAGATGTGTCTAGAAAGAAGTTGCTGCAGCCGAGGTCAAAGAGGCTGCTGCCTTGTTCTCCTCTAGGATTTTGATGGATTCCTGTCTCACATTTAGGTCTTCCATCCATTTTGAGTTATTTTTGTGTATGGTGTAAAAAAGTGGTCCAGTTTCATTCTTCTGAATGTGGCTGTCCAATTTTCCCAATAAGTTTTGCTGAGGAGACTGTCTTCTTTCTTTTAAATATTCTTTCCTGCTTTGTCAAAGATTAGTTGACCATAGAGTTGAGTGTCCATTTCTGGGCTTTCTCTTCTGTTCCATTGATCTATGTATCTGTCTTTGTGCCAGTACCATACTGTCTTGATGATTTCAGCTTTGTAATATAGATTGAAGTACGGAATTGTGATGCCTCCAGCATTGCTTTTCTTTTTCAACATTACTTTGGCTAGTCGGGGTCTTTTCTGGTTCCATACAAATTTTAGGATTGTTTGTTCCAACTCTATGAAAAATGCTGATGGTATTTTGATAGGCATTGCATTGAATGTGTAGATTGCTTTGGGTAGCATAAACATTTTCACAATATTTGTTCTTCCAACCCATGAGCATGGAATGTTTTTCTATTTCTTGTGTCTTCCTCAATTTCTTTCATAAGTGTTCTATAGTTTTCTGAGTACAGATCCTTTATCTCTTTGGTTAGGTTTATTCCTAGGTATCTTATGGTTTTGGGTGCAACCGTAAATGGGATCGATTCCTTGGTTTCTCTTTCTTATGCCTCATTGTTAATGTATAGAAATGCAACTGACTTCTTTGCATTGATTTTATGCTCTGCAACTTCGCTGAATTCCTGTATCAGTTCTAGTAATTTTTTGCTGGAGTCTTTTAGGTTTACTACATAGAGTAGCATGTCGTCTGCAAAGAGTGAGAGTTCGACTTCTTCTTTGCCAATTTGGATGCCTTTTATTTCTTTTTGTTGTCTGAGTGCTGAGGCTAGGACTTCCAGTACTATGTTGAACAACAGTGGTGACAGTGGTCATCCCTGTTGTGTTCCTGATCTTAGAGGAAAAGCTCTCAGTTTTTCCCCATTGAGGATGATATTCACTGTGGATTTTTCATATGTGGCTTTTATGATATTGAGGTATGTTCCCTCTATCCCTACATGGCAGAGAGTTTATCAAGAAAGCATGCTGTATTTTGTCAAATGCTTTTTCTGCATCTATTGAGAGGATCATATGGTTCTTGTCCTTTCTTTTTATTAATGTGGTGTATCACATTGATTGATTTGCAGATGTTGAACCAACCTTGCAGCCCAGGAATAAATCCCACTTGGTCATGGTGAATAACTCGTTTAATGTACTGTTGGATCCTATTAGTATCTGGGTGAGAATTTTTGCATCCATGTTCATCAGGGATATTGGTCTGTAATTCTCCTTTTTAGTGGAGTCTTTGTCTGGTTTTGGGATCAAGGTAATGCTGGCTTCATAGAAAGAGTTTGGAAGTTTTCCTTCCATCTCTATTTTTTTAAACAGTTTCATAAGAATAGGTATTAATTCTTCTTTAAATGTTTGGTAGAATTCCACTGGGAAGCCATTCAGCCCTGGACTCTTGTTTGTTGGTAGATTTTTGATTAGTGATTCAATTTCTTTCCTGGTTATGGGTCTGTTCAGATTTTCTATTTCTTTCTGTTTCAGTTTTGGTAGTTTATACATTTCTAGGAATGTATCCATTTCTTCCAAATTGCCTAATTTGTTGGCATATATTTGCTCATAATATTCTCTTATAAATGTTTGTATTTCTTCACTGTTGGTTGTGATCTCTCCTCTTTCATCCATGATTTTATTTACTTGGGTCCTTTCTCTTCTCTTTTTGATGAGTCTGGCTAGGGCTTTATGGACACATCCATGTATTTGTATTCCTTCCAAATTTTCTCTTGTGACTGAGTTCAAGTTTTAAAGCATCGTGGTCTGAAAATATTCATGGTATAATCTCAATCTTTTTGTACCAGTTGAGACCTGTGTTTCAGCCTGACTAGTTTTCAGTTCTTTTATCTCTGCAGTAAAGGATTCTCTAGTATCTTCTATACTTTTCTCAAGCCCAGCTGTTATCTTTATGATTGTTTTAAATTCTGGTTCAGGCATATTACTTATATCGTTTTGATTAGATCCCTGGCCATGACCTCTTCCTGTTCTTTCTTTTGGGGTGAATTCCTCCATCTTGTCACTTTCTCTCAGTCACTGTTCTTTTGTGTGCTAGGAAAGCCTGTTATATTTCCTGCTCTTGAGAGTAATGCCTATATTAAGAAGAGTTCCAATACTGTCCAGGGCCTGATGCTGCTGAAAGCATTTCAGAGTGTGCACTCTGCTATTGTGTTTTGCTTGCTCTTTCTCTCAGGTCAGTTCTCTTTGGAGTTTCTCCCTACCTGCAGTGGGGAGTGTTTGGACGTTGTCCACTGTGTGGCAAGTTTTAGCTAGGTGTGTTTTGGTCTACTTGTTAAAAGAGGCTAGATCCTATTTCCCCTAGAGCTGAAGATTTGCGGCACTCTATGATCAGTAGACTTGGTGCATGCAAGGGGTTTGTGCTGGTCTTGTGGGGGAGGGGCCTGCTTCATTGGTTCTCAGGCTGACTTGCTCTAGTAAAGATGCACCTGCAGGGCACAGAGGGGCCGGGCTTGGTGTAGGTGGCTCCAGTCTCCACTGTTGCTCACTGAAGTCAGTCTGTTTGCTGATGGGCAGGGTGAAAAATGGCATTGGCTTGCTCTCTAGTCCCTGGAGAGGGGAGTTTGTGCCTGCCACTGTTCAGGAAGCCCTTACAGAAGTGTGAATCATCTCCCCCTCATGCATTCCTGGCTTCTATCAGAACCTTGCCTTCACCCTGTCTGCAAGTGGCTGGGTTTCAAAACTCCAAATTTTAGGGATCTGGTGTCATGTGGACCGGTGCTGATCCTCTGGGGGTGGGTCTTCTGCACCGTGGCTGATGCCAGTTTGTCCCAGAAAAGTGGTTGCACTACTGTACAGGGGCTCGGAGTTTATGGTACCTTCAGCAGGTGCTTCTGTTGCCATGCTAATTAGCAGGGCTGCTCAATAGTTCCCACCATCTCTTTTGTCCCCTGAGAGGCAGTGCCACCTCTCCCAAATGCACTCCAAGAAGGGGAACGGTCTCTCCAGTGCCATCCAGAGGATCCTAAAATCACACTGTCTGCTCCCAGGCCTCTGCCCTCCATCCCCACAGGAGCACCGCAAAGCCTGGCAGGCAGGATCCCCTCGATGGCATGGACTTCTAAAACTTCTGATTTTGAGCTCCACTGCTTTTAAAAACTTACGATAATCAGCCCCTCTCCTTTTCCCAGTCAATTGTTTTGGAGTAGTTTTCTTGTGCGATACCCTGTGCACTGCTTTCTCTTTTTCTTTCCCTCTCTCTCTCCATGCTCAGAGCTCCCTCCCCTTTTAGTACCCACAAATCTTTTCTCCCCTAAATCAGTTCCCTGCAGCTCCTCCCTTCCGCAGTGTGGCTGTTTTTCTCCCTCTAGATGTGAGGTTTGTTTTCTCAGTCCTCAGATCGAGTTCTTAGGTGTTCAGAATGATTTGATATTTATCTAGCTGTGTTTGAGGGATGAGGCAAGCATAGGTCCCCCACTACTCCACCATTTTAACTCCTTCTAGCTCTTTTTTACTTTCTTACTTCCCTAACTATCCCATTTCTAAACTGATTTAGGAGGGAGGAGAATGCCTCTCAATTCAATTATTATACTCAAATTTTTTCCCAAGGTCTGCTTTGGGAGAAACTAATCTAATTCTCTAGTGCCCCATTCTCTTGTTTTGTTCATATGGTTGTTCCTTTCGAGTCTTTTCCTCTTATTTGAGCTCTCAATATTGACACTCACCCGAATTTAATCTTGGCCCCCTTTTATCCCATGTTATTCCAACTACTGTACTTTATCCATTACGCAGTTTTAAATATCTATAAGCAATGATTCCAAAATTTGCATCTAGAGTCCAAACTTATCTGCTGAGATCCTACGGGTATGTTCCACTGCCTTCTTGACACCCTAGGTATATTACATGTTATATGCCCTGAAGCAAATATTTGAGCCCACCTCTTTCTCTTCCTTCCAAATCTTGTTCTTTTCTCAGTTTACTATTCTGTGAATAGTGAGCACCATTAATCTTCCCTATCTCAACAGAAATATAATAATGCACTTTGATTCCTCTATCCTCCTCTGACCTTATATCCAAGCAACCAATGTCTTAAATCAGTCCTCTTCTTTCCACAGCTCTTGAAGCCCAGTTCCAGCCACCATTATGTCTTACCTAGCCAATGTTTCTAACATGCCTTCCTGATTCTATTATTTCTTTTCCCTAATCTAATTTCCACATAAAATCCAAACTAATGATCTAAATCATAAATTAGGTCAGACTATGTTTTGAAACAAAAATGCTTAATAATGGCCTAATCTGAGTGGGGGATGGCATTGCCATTTCAAGCTCATTTCATCTCTTTCTCCTTTGCTCTTTGCACATTACACTTCAGACTCAATCAGCTTTCTCCAGATATCTTCTCCAGATACACAATGCAGCTTCTCAGCAGTGAGACTGACCATTTGCTGGTCTTTTCCTGAAACAATCTCTGCCTCCTGTGTACCTGGCTGGCTCCTTCCATCCTTCTTGCCTTGGCTTAAATATCAGCTCTACATAGGTCTCCCTCTCTGTCTCTCTTTCTTCCTCCTCCTCCTTCCTTCTTTCTCTCTCTCCCCATCCCCCCCATTTCCTTGATGGCATATGACACAATATTTAATATATAGTTTCAGTTTTCTCTTTTGTCCCCCAATGGCTTGTAGTATTTATCATATTAGTCTAGATGGGAGTAGCAATAGTTGTCAAAATTTTGAATTAATGCTTACCACATTGTTGCTAGAGTCAAAAACTTGACCTACTCATTTATTCCCTGCAGCTGGCTGGAAAGTTGAAAGATGTTGGAAGAATAATATAGGACACTGCAGAAAACGATGCTTTCATGTTGAGAGGTACAAGCTTCTTTGTATGAACAAGCTAACATGCTGCATTCCCATAAAAGAAGATCACGGATACACTAAAATACCACCACGTCTCATACCCTTTGAAGAAGAGATAACTACTGATATTAATACTTGGGAATTTTTTTCAAATTCCCCTGCTTCTTTTTTGAATGATGAGTTCATACCTGACTCAACCAAACCCACAGAAAGCCTAGTAACTGAGACCTAAGAGAAGTTTCTTCCCAAGCTTTGGCACATCCTCTTGAGACCATTAATTGTACAACTAATTAACATTTCATCTGGGTATGGGACACTAGAGATAAGCACTGGGAGTAGTATCCAGGGAGCCAATTCTATTGATGTTATTTCCCCAGGGACAATTCTACTGGGGATTGGATGGCATGTAGATGGACATAATGCTATTGCCAAGATAAGCACCAAGAGTGGAAATGTGTAAAGGGAAGTGCATAAGAAGATACAGGAGTTCTCTTTATTGGGCTGAAATTCTTTATCTGTCTTCCTCCGATGTATTAAAATATACTGGTCTCAAGAGAACATCTGTGTGTCTGTGTATTTTTCCAGACCAAAAAACAAAAATAAAAACAAAACAAAATGAAGACCACAGTTTGGAGCTGCCTTTATGGTTGAGACAAGGATTTTGACTTTAATAATCCCTGAACCACTACTATCATATACAGAGGAACCTATGAAGGTACAGAAAAAGTTTCAGACAAGTCCCTTTCCCACACTCGCCACCCCTTTTATTGTAAGTTAAGAGTTTAAATCCCTATCTGTATCATTAGGCCAATTTTTGTTTAAGGCTTCAACTAGAAACTAATCAACTAGAAACTTCAACTAGAAACTAGAAACTAATCCAGTTATAGTTAGAAACCACTTCATTCTCCAAAAATATTGATTTAACTAGATAGAGATGGTAGTTAGAAACCACCTCATTCTGCACAAATACTAATTTAACTAGAGATGAGAGTGGGACTTGCCTTGAGAGCATCATATGAAATTAAAAGGTGCATCACAAATTCTACTTATCTTTCCAATGAAAAGTCCAACTTCCCACTATAGTGATCTCACATCATGCCTCTCCAGATCTTCATCTTGTCCACAAATGCTTGTTGTATGTAGGGTTTCTATGCTTTGTGTGTCTAGATACATGTGAGTGTTGTTTGGTGACTGATGAGTCAGTGAGTTAACTCTGATATCACAGAAATGCAGTTATTAACTATAAAGTTGATTAATTGTTAATGTATCGGCTAAGTCTGGGGTGCTACTGAAAGCCACAGCCTCAAGTGCATAAATGTCTCAGAATCAAGAAGGCTTTTTCCTCTAATTCTTTTTATTTTATCTAAGTCAAGTTGCCAGTGACTGTAACTGCAGTTTGGATATTGGCCATCAGATCACTGACCTTTCAAGGGACCTCTATTCCAGTAGATCATAGACCCCCTGTTAGGTTGACAAACCATCTTTGTTTGGGACTGAAGGTTTTCCCAGAATACAAGAATTAGAGTGCCAATATCAGAAAGTCTTTAGCAAACTGGAACAAACTGATCACCTTCTCTCTGCCTAAATTTCTCTTCTCTATTTCTTTGCATAGTTGACACCTAAATCACAAAGGTCATGTGTTGACTCTTCACAGAGGCATCCTTTCACTATGAAGGCCTCCCTAGACCACCAGTCTGTCTCAGCCTACTCTTTTTCCACATCTTTGCTTCAAATATCATCTCCTTGGAAACAATCCTTGGCAATGAGACCACTCCTCACTACTCTGTATTATTTTCTTCCTATCACTTAAGTCCTTTGAAATTATTTTGTATATTTCTTCGTTCTCCTACTGAATTATTGAGTTATTTACTTATTTATGGACTATCATCATGACCATAATGTCCATATAGTCCTAACACCTTGATCTTATTCTTGGCTATGTCTCAAGCTGCTAGACCAGTGTCTTGCACATTGCACATGCTCAATATAAACTTGAGAACATATGGTTCATGCAATCATCTCAATAAATATTAGAAAGTCACACAATATAAACCAGTAGTCTTCAAACTGGGATACCAGCCTCAAAAAGGTTTTCCAAGGTGTACACATTGAGAATTTAAGGGAATCCATTTTTAGACCCTCGATTTCCGAATGTCTTATCATGCTCAGAACATTCTTAACAGGCTCTTCTTTTCTACCTCCACTTTCTCATTTTCTCTTCTTCCACTCTGAAAAGAAAATGTACTTCTCACCCGTCCTTTATTTGACAGTCATGGATTGCCCAGAATGGACAAACTTCCAGGTGTCAAATCAGTGGATAATTGAAATACTGCTGCTGGTGTTCAGAAGGTGAGTAATCATAGACTTTGGGTAATAAATCCTTTGGAAATCCAAGCAACTGAAAATTTTTTGTTTACCAAAACGATGACACCAGGAAGAATCAAGCTAATGGTGGATAAAGCTTTGAAATTAAGCTTTTCTGAAGCTTAATAATAGCTTACTAAGGAATTTTTGGCATATAATTTGTAAGGAGTTGAAAAAAACTGTGTGATCTGTCTATCTATCTATCTCTATCTATCTATCTATCTATCTATCTATCTATCTATCTATCTATCTATCATCTATCTATCTACTATCTAATGCCTAATCTTCCAACTTTCACATCTACCTATTGATGTGAGTTTCAGTGTTTACATTTTTCAAAGTAAAACATGGAAAAAAGTTGATGCTGATCTTCATCTCACTCCAGTAAAAAGAAATATTCATCTATGTATTCATAAACTAATAGAAAGGAAGTACCATCTGTTTACTAAAGATATGCATTTGTAGTAAAACAAAAAGTTATTTTTGGTTAATAATTATTTTTCATGTTTGATAACACACTTATGCATCTTTAATCAATTTTGTTCCAAATATTGCAATGATGACTCAATCTTGAATATGTTGTTAAAAATGTAGAGCTTTAGGGCACCTGGGTGACTCAGTCGGTTAGGCATCTGCCACCGGCTCAGCTCATGATCCTGGGATCATGCTGAGCAGGGAGCCTAGTTCTCCCTCTCTGCCCCTCCCTCTGGCTTGTGCTAGCACTCTCTTTCTCTCTCTCAAACAAATAAATAATATCTTTAAAAACGTGATGAGCACTGGGTGTTATACTCAACTAATGAATCGTTGAACACTACATTAAAAACTAATGATGTACTGTATGTTGGCTAACTGAACATAATAAAAAAATAATATGCGAAAATGCAAAAAAAACCGCAAAATCTTAAAAAAATTTAGGGCTTTATGTTCATCGAGATTTTGTAATAAATTACAATATATATCCATGTTTTGTGAGGAGAATGGAATAAAAACTTAAACTTGTGGAATAAAAGCTTTAGAGGAAAAAATGATGTAATGCTTCTAATTGCTTTAAAAAAGCTTTTTTATATATTCATTAAATGGATAATTGTCATTGTTACGTATTCAGACTGAATTAAAAAATTAAATTTTAATTTTACATGTCAATGTTTATAATACACCAACAATCATATCTTTTTATTATATACACTTACGATGTAATATCTTATTTTCCAATTTTAAGTTGTGTTAGGAAAACTGCACCCTCAAAATTCAAAAAAGTTTGGAGGTCACTCCTAAAACTTGATATAAGGCTTCAAACATTACCTGGTACAGAGTGATGATGATTCTTTCACTACATCAATCATTCAGTTTTTCTAAACTTCCTAGATATTCCATTTTCATGAATATAGGTTTTCTTCATCATTCATCATAATAACTTTTGTTTTCTTTTTATCTTTGTCCTTAAGGATTCCCTGTAGCTCAATAACCCATCACTTCCCTATATGAGAATTTACCTCCAAATTGCTGCTATCTTCATATATAAACATAATACTTGCATTTGGTTCCTTTTTGTACCATTTCCAGCTCCAGTCTGAAATTCCCCATCTCTTGAGCTTATGCTGTCCATGTTACATATATGATTTGATATGTTAGATATATGATATATATTTCCTCCATTCTCTGGGTTTCTTTTTCATCTTACTGATAGTGTCTTGAAATATAACACTTTTGGGAGTGCCTAGGTGGCTCAGTCAGTTGAGTGTCCGACTCTTCCTTTCAGCTCAGGTCATGATCTCAGGGTTGTGGGATCAAGCCCTATGCTGGGCTCCACAGTCAGCAAGGAGTCGGCTTGGGATTCTTTCTCTCTCCCTCTGCCCCTCCCCACCTCTAAAAGAAATAAAAGATTCTTAAAAATGTAAAATATAACAGTTTTTATCTGCTTTGGGGGCCATATCTAGGAAACTATTGCCCAACTCAAGGTCATGAAGATTTACTCCTGTGTTTTCTTTTGAGTGTTTTATGGTTTCAGCACTTACATTTAACTATTTGATCCATTTTAATTTATTTTTTTGTATGATGTCTATTAGGTCCATTTGATCTAAAGCATGGTTCAATTCCAATTTTTTAAATTGATTTTCTGTCTCAATGACCTATCCATTGCTGAAAATGGGGTACTGAAGTGTCCTATTGTTGTAATCTTGTCTAAATCTTCTTTCTGATGTATTAGTATTTGTTTAATACATTCAGGTGCTCCAATGTTGGTTGTATATATATTTACAATTGTCATATCTTCTTGATGTATTGACATCGTTATCATTATATAATGGCCTTCTGTGTCTCTTGTTACCATTTTTGGCTTACAGCCTACACTCACACTTTCCTGATTTCTGCTTGCATGAAATAATCCCCTCACTTTGAGCACATGTGTGTTCTTAAACCTGAAATGGGTCTCTTGTAGGCAGCATATAGTTGGGTCTGTTTTTTTAAAATAGCCATTTAGGCACTTTGTGCCTTTTGATTGGTGAATTAAATCCATTTATCTTTGGAGTAATTGTTGATATGTAAGAACTTACTAATGCATCCTATTGATTGCTTTCTGGTTCTTTCATATTTCCATTGCTCCTTTTTTCCTCTGTTTCTGACTACTCTTGTAAACTGATGATTTTCCATGGTGGAATGCTCTGTTCTCCCCCTTCTCCCTCCTTTTTTTTTATCCTTCATGAACCTACTTTGGATGTTTATTTTGTGGTTATCTTGAGGCTTACATAAAACATCTCATAGACAAAACAGTCCATTTTATGCTGAAAGCAACTTAATCTTCATTCACCTATAAGTCTCCTCCCCTTTTATATTTTTGATGTCACAATTTACCTCTTTTATGCTGTCAATTCATTAAAAATTATAGTAACTATAGTTATTTTTAAATTTAATTTATTATGTTCAATTAGCCAACACAGTTATTTTTAATACTCTTTTCCTTTAACCTTTATACTATAGTTAAGTGGTTCATACACCATCTTATTATAAAATTAGAGTTTTCTATATCTGACTAACATTTTCTACCTTTAGCAGTGTGTTGTGTACTCTCATATGTTGTCATGGCGCTGATCAGCATCTTTTCATTTCAACTTGAAGAACCCCTATCAGCATTTCTTACAAGGCAGGTCCAGTGGTGATGAACTCCTTCAACTTTTGTTTGTCTGGGAAAAGTCTTTATTTCTACCTCATATCTGAAGGACAATTTTGCCAGATATTCTTGGCTGGCAGTTTTAAATCTTTCATCACTTGGCATGTCACTCCACTGTCTCCTTAGGATTTCTACTGAGAAATCTGCTGACAGCTAATTGGGTTTCTTTTGTAGATTACACTCTTCATTCACTGGTTGCCTTTTGGGATTCTCTTTATATCTTTGATTTTTGAATAGTTTTATTATATTGTGTTTTGGAGGTCTTTTGGCCCTGAGATAATAGGGTGATCTATTATAGCTTTGTGACTATGGATGGTCAAGTTTTCCCCAAGTTTGGGCAGTTTTCTGCCATTATTTCTTTAGGTTTTCTGTCCCCTTCTTCTTCCCTTCTCTCTCTAGCATCCCCGTTATTCCAATATTTCCCCTTTGATTCAGTCCCATAGAACATACAAGTTTTCTTCACTTTATTCTTTTTCCTTTGTTCTCTTCTGTGTTCAAAATTCCTATCTTCCTATCTAAAATTCCTATCTAATAAGATCTTCCATCTGCTCTCTTCTCAAAAAGATGTTCTCTATTATATTCTTCATTGAATTCACTGAATTCTTTAGTTCCAGAATTTCTGTTTGGGTCTTTTTTAGTATCAATCTCTTTGATAAAGAGTTCATTTTGTTCACTTTTCCCCCCAATATCATTGAACTGTCTAAGTTTTCTTGTAGCTCATTAAGTTTCTTCAAAACAGCTATTTTGAATTCTTTATCAGCTAGATTGCAGTATTGTCTAGTTTTGAGCTCAGCTGTTGGAGAATTATGGATATCTTACAGTGATAGCATATTTCTTTGATTCTTCACGTTCCTGCATTTTTCACTGCTGCCTTCACATGCGAAGCAGCAGAAACCTCCTTAAATCTCTACTGGTTGTCTTCCCATGTGGTACTGTTCCTTGGTGTTGGTTCAACTGGTTTTCCTAGGTTGTGTATGGGTAGACCAGCTCTGCCTTTCTTGTTCCATCTTGTGGCAGAATTCTTTTTTTCATAAATTTTTTTTGAAGATTTTATTTATTTGACAGAGAGAGACACAGCGAGAGAGGGAACACAGCAGGGGGAGTGGGAGAGGGAGAAGCAGGCTTCCCGTGGAGCAGGGAGCCCGATGCGGGCCTCGATCCCAGCACTCTGGGATCATAACCTGAGCCAAAGGCAGACACTTAACGACTGAGCCACCCAGGCGCCCCTTGTGGCAGAATTCTTAAGCTTTTATTGTTTTCTCTTGTTATAACTCACCAGTCTGGCTGCT
This sequence comes from Callorhinus ursinus, assembly GCF_003265705.2. NCBI lineage: Eukaryota > Metazoa > Chordata > Mammalia > Carnivora > Otariidae > Callorhinus > Callorhinus ursinus. The sequence continues at coordinate 14,149,383 of NW_027397100.1, forward strand.
GGAAGCCTGCTTTTAGTTTCCAGAAGGTGGCACTGTAGCTCGTGGTTTCTCCTTACCCGCATACACATGTACCTGAACTACTGTCGCTGCCACACAAAGATCTATCTGGCTGCAGAGTGGGGGAGATGTGGGCTTAGCACTGGGGCATTGTGGGTGCCTGTGGACCAGGTGAGGCAATCTTCCAGTGGGACACTCCCAGAGGTTTGTGCGCAGACTTCCTACTGAAGTCTAAAAGCAGTCAGCAGGAACTGCTTTCTCTATGGCCTTTTGATATTCTTATCTGCTCCCTTCCCTGTCTCTTCCCTTCCCCCTGGCATGGGAGTCCTGCCCCAGTACTCTGGGTTCTAATGAAAAGAAGCAAATTACTCCAGCCATGACCCATACAACTCGGGTAGCCGGGCACTAACTCACTGCTTTCCACCTCCTCAGTGGGAGATGTCCCCAACACTGCACAGTTTAGCCCTGTGGAGTGTCACCCTAGGTGGCTCTCATGGAATTCCTCTCCACTGTGTCCAAACTCCTATTCTTCCCTCTCTGCCATTCTCCCCAGGAGTTTCCCTGTAGCCTAAACCCAGGCAACTGTTTTGTGTTTTTTTGTTTGTTTGTTTTTTGTAATGCAAGAGCCTGACTTAAGCTTTGATTGCTGAGGCATCCACTTCAGCAATGGCTATCTCTAATAAACACACTGCCAGCCACAGAGCTAGAAAAAGAGCCACTACCCCCACCCCCTTCACTGAGGTTCCTTTGTTTTAGAGATCTTGGTTGATTTCAATAACTGACCACTTGGGACACTAGTTTTTTTCTCTTCCTGTGCTTTACCTTTTTTTTTTTTTTAGTTTTATTTATTTCAGTAATCTCTACAACCCAACATGGGGCTCGAACTCACGACTTGAGATCCAGAGTCACACACTCTTCCCACTGAGTCAGCCAGGTGTTCATAATATCCTAGACCCCAACCCTCAACCCAAATAAAAGCAGAACCCCACACCCCTGTGCACACTCTCTCTCTAGCCATGACTTCCCTGTGTGGCCTCAGATGTGCTATGTAATTTCCATGCCCTATAAGTAATAAAACTTTATTTTTTCAAAGTTTCCTGATAGTTATTGCTAAAGGGCATCTTGCAATCATAACCACAAGGGCTGGTCCAACCACAACACCAGTTACTGATAGGCTGAGACTGGCACACAATACACCTTCAGGCAGGTAGATTTCTACAAGTTCTCTATAGATTGGTATGCAATTTCTAGACTATCATATAAGTGACATTGGTCTTGGCAATGATTTTTAAAATATGACACCAGAAGAACAAGCAACAGAAGCAAAAATTACAAGTGGGACTATTCAAACTTAAAAGCTTCTGCACAGCAAAGGAAATGATCAACAAAATGAGAACAGCAACCTACAGAATAGGAGAAAATATTTGCAAACCAGTATCAGATAAAGAGTTAATAATCAAAATATATAAAGAACACACAAAACTCAATAACAGAAAAATAAACAATCTAATTTTAAAATGGGAAGAGGATAAAATAGACATTTTTCCAAAGAATACATCCAAATGGACAACAGACACATAAAAAGATGCTTAACACCACTAATCAGGGAAATGCAAATCAAAACCAGAATGAGACATCACCCCACACCTGTTTGAATGGCTGTCATCAAGAAGACAAGAAATAGGGGGCGGAGCAAGATGGCAGAGGAGTAGGAGACCTGGATTTCGTCTGGTCTCAGGAATTCAGCTGAATAGGGATTAAACCATTCTGAACACCTACGAACTCAACAGGAGATCGAAGAGAAGAATAGCAACAACGCTCTGAACAGAAAAGTGACCACTTACTGGAACGTAGGACGTGCGGAGAAGTGAATCCGAGGTGATATTCCGGAGGATAGACGGCGGGGGAGGGGGCCTCTGTCCGCGGCTTCTGGCAAGTGATAGAGCCGCGGAGCACAAAATCGGAACTTTTAGAAGTTGGCTCCGCTGAGGGACATCGCTCCAGTGGCTAAACGGGTGGTGGAACCCTCGTGGGACAGTGTGGTCTCAGGACCCTCGGGGTCACAGAAAAACCGGGGGTGCCTGAGTGAGGCAGAGCTCCCAGGGATCGGAGTGGGGAAGCCGGCTGCAAAGACGGAGCCGAGGCCCGGGCTCTCAGCTTGGGGTTGCCATAAACTGTGATCTGCGGCCCAGTCGGGCCACTGCTCCTCCAGCAGGGACTCAACAAGCGGCAGATCCGGGGAGACTCCCCTTCCTCCCCCGGGAGGAGCAGGATGGGAGCGCACTGCAGGGATCTGCTGGGTTTGGAGACTCCACACTGAGTCGGGTGCGAGAGATAGAAACACTCGGTCACAGGCCGGGGGAGCATGGAATGTGGCCAGAGATCGGGGACACGGGAGTGACTGACTGCTTTTCTCTGGGGGCGCACTGAGGAGCGGGGCCCCAAGTTGTCTGCTCCTCTGGGCGGAGATTGGGAGGCCACCATTTTCACTCTCGTCCTCCAAAGCTGTACCGAGAGCTTGCAGGGAACAAAACCTCCTGAGAGCAAACCTGAGCAGATTGCTTAGCCCGGACTGGCAAGGGCGGGGCAATTCCACCTCCGGCAAAGACATTTGGGAACCACGACAAGAGGCCCCTCCTCCAGAAGATCAGCATGAACAGCCAGCCAAGACCAAGTTTACAAATCAGTGAGAATGGCAGAACACCAACACTAGGGGAATACTGCACATAGAATTCATGGCTTTTTTACCATGATTCCTTAGTTTTTCAAAGTTAATTTTTTAACTGTTTTTTTTTTTAATTTTTCTTTTCCCTTTTTCAGTCAAGATCTTATCAATCCCTTTTTGAAAATAAACATTTTTATTTTTCATTTTTAGAGTCATATTCTATCCCTTCATAGTAGATACCCTTATTTTTGGCATATATATATAAGTTGTTCTCTCTTTAAAATTTTGAGATACAGTTTCTTCTAACACATCAAAATATACCCTAAATCACTAGTGTATGGCTTTGTTCTAGTCTCCTGCCTGATCACATTCTCTCCCGTTTTTTCTTTTTTTTTTAAATCTTCTTTCTTTTTTCAAACAACTTCTTATCAATTCCTTTTATAAAATCTTTTATAATTTTCATCTTTACAGTCATCTTCCATCCCTTCATTGTATCAACCCTTATTTTGTACATATATAAGTCTTTCTTTCTTTAAAATTTTAGGAGGCACTTTCTTCTAACAGACCAAAGTACACCCAAAATCTAGTGTGTGGCACTGATCTATGCACTAGCCTGATCATATTTGATCATATTCTGTTCTTTTTTTGTTTTGTTCTGTTTTTGATTGTTTTTATCTTTTTCTTTTTCTTTTTTTTTCTCTTTCTTTTTTCTTTTTTTTCCCTTTCTTTTCCCCTGGTTTCAGGTCTTTTCTGATTTGTTTAGAGTATATTTGCTGGGGACATTGTTAACCTGTTACCATTTTGTTCTCTCATTCATCTATTCTCCTCTGGACAAAATGACAAGACGAAAAAAAAATCACCTCAGCAAAAAGAACAAGAGGTAGTACCGTCTGCCAGGGACCTACACAATACGGACATTAGTACGATGTTGGACCTAGAGTTCAGAATCATGATTTTAAAGATACTACCTGGTCTTGAAAAAAGCATGGAAGTTCTTAGAGAAACCCTTCCTGGAGAAATAAAAGAACTAAAATCTAACCAAATCGAAATCAAAAAGGCTATTAATGAAGTGCAATCAAAAATGAGGGCACTAACTGCTAGGATAAATGAGGCAGAAGAGAGAATCAGCGATATAGAAGACCAAATGATGGAAAATAAAGAAGCTGAGAAAACGAGAGATAAACAACTACAGGATCACGAGGGCAGAATTCGAGAGATAAGCGATATGATAAGATGAAACAACATTAGAATAATTGGGATCCCAGAAGAAGAAAGAGAGAGAGGAGCAGAAGGTATATTGGAGTAAATTATTGCAGAGAACTTCCCTAATGTGGGGAAGGAAACAGGCATCAAAATCCAGGAGGCACAGAGAACCCCTCTCAAAATCAACAAAAATAGGTCAACACCCCGATATCTAATAGTAAAACTTACGAGCCTCAGAGACAAAGAGAAAATCTTGAAAGCAGCTCGGGAAAAGAGATATGTAACCTATAATGGTAGAAACATTAGATTGGCAACAGCTATCCACAGAGACATGGCAGGCAAGAAAGGACTGGGATGATATCTTCAGAGCACTAAACGAGAAAAATATGCAGCCAAGAATACTATATCCAGCTAGACTATCATTGAAAATAGAAGGAGAGATAAAAATCTTCCAGGACAAACAAAAACTAAAGGAATTGGCAAACACAAAACCAGCCCTACAAGAAATATTGAAAGGGGTCCTCTAAGCAGAGAGAGCCTAAAAGCAGCATAGACCAGAAAGGAACACAGATGATATACAGTAACAGTCACCTTACAGGCAATACAATGGCACTAAATTCATCTTTCAATAGTTATTCTGAATGTAAACGGTCTAAATGCTCTGATCAAAAGACACAGGCTATCAGAATGGATTAAAAAACAAGACCCATCCATATGCTGTCTGCAAGAGACTCATTTTTGACCCAGAGACACCCCCACATTGAAAGTGAGGGGGTGGAAAACCATTTACCATGCTAAAGGACACCAAAAGAAAGCTGGGGTGGCAATCCTTATATCAGACAAATTAGATTTTAAAACAAAGACTGTAATAAGAGATGAGGAAGGACACTATTTCCTACATAAAAGGTCTATCCACAAGAAGATCTAACAATTGTAAATATCTATGCCCCTAACATGGGAGCAGCCAATTATATAAGGCAATTAATAACAAAAGCAAAGAAACACATTGACAACAATACAATAATAGTGGGGGACTTTAACACCCCCTGACTGAAATGGACAGATCATCTAAGCAAAAGATCAACAAGGAAATAAAGACTTTAAACGACACACTGGACCAAATGGACTTTACAGACATATTCAGAACATTCCATCCCAAAGCAACGGAATACACATTCTTCTCTAGTGCCCATGGAACATTCTCCAGAATAGATCACATCCTAGGTCACAAATCAGGTCTCAACCGGTATCAAAAGATGGGGATTATTCCCTGAATATTTTCAGACCACAATGCTTTGAAACTAGAACTTAATCACAAGAGGAATGTTGGAAAGAACTCAAATATATGGAGGCTAAAGAGCATCCTACTAAAGAATGAATGGATTAACCAGGAAATTAAAGAAAAATTAAAAAAAATTCATGGAAACCAATGAAAATGAAAACACAACTGTTCAAAATCTTTGGGATACAGCAAAGGCAGTCCTGAGAGGAAAGCATATAGCAATACAAGCCTTTCTCAAGAAACGAGAAAGGTCTCAAATACACAACCTAACCCTACACCTAAAGGAGCTGGAGAAAGAACAGCAAATAAAGCCTAAACCCAGCAGGAGAAGAGAAATCATAAAGATCAGAGCAGAAATCAATGAACTAGAAACCAAAAGAACAGTAGAACAGATCAACGAAACTAGGAGCTGGTTCTTTGAAAGAATTAACAAGATTGATAAACCCCTGGCCAGACTGATCAAAAAGAAAAGAGAAATGACCCAAATCAACAAAATCATGAATGAAAGAGGAGAGATCACCACCAACACCAAAGAAATACAAACAATTCTAAGAACATATTATGAGCAACTCTATGCCAGCAAATTAGATAACCTGGAAGAAATGGGTGCATTCCTAGAGATGTATCAACTACCAAAACTGAACCAGGAAGAAATAGAAAACCTGAACAGACCTATACCACTAAGGAAATTGAAGCAGTCAGCAAAAATCTCCCAACAAACAAAAGCCCAGGGCCAGATGGCTTCCCAGGGGAATTCTATCA
>NW_027397100.1:14155391-14255026 GCF_003265705.2 Callorhinus ursinus
TAGGATCCAACAGTACATTAAAGGGATTATTCACCACGACCAAGTGGAATTTATCCCTGGACTGCAAGGTTGGCTCAATATCCACAAATCAATCAATATGTTACAATACATTAATCAAGAAAGAACAAGAACCATATGGGCCTCTCAATAGATGCAGAAAAAGCATTTGACAAAGTACAGCATCATCTCTTGATTAAAACTCTTCAGAGTGTAGGGATAGAGGGTACATGCCTCAATATCATAAAAGCCATCTACGAAAAACCTACAGCGAATATCATTCTCAATGGGGAAAAGCTGAGAGCTTTCCCCTAAGGTCAGGAACGCGGCAGGGATGTCCACTCTCACCACTGCTATTCAACATAGTATTAGAAGTCCTAGCCACAGCAATCAGACAACAAAAAGAAATCAAAGGCATCCAAATCGGCAAAGAGGAAGTCAAACTCTCACTCTTTGCAGATGATATGATACTGTATGTGGAAAACCCAAAAGACTCCACCCAAAACTGCTAGAACTCATACAGGAATTCAGTCAAGTGGCAGGATATAAAATCAATGCACAGAAATCAGTGGCATTCCTATACACCAACACCAAGACAGAAGAGAGACAAATTAAGGAGTCGATCCCATTTACACTTGCACCCAAAACCATAAGATACCTAGGAATAAATCTAACCAAAGAGGCAAAGGATCTGTACTCAAAAAACTATAAAATACTCATGAAAGAAATTGAGGAAGACACAAAGAAATGGAAAAACGTTCCATGCTCATGGATTGGAAGAACAAACATTGTGAAGATGTTAATGCTACCTAGAGCAATCTACACATTCAATGCAATCCCCATCAAAATACCATCCACTTTTTTCAAGGAAATGGAACAAATAATCCTAAAATTTGTGTGGAACAAGAAGAGACCCCGAATAGCCAGAGGAATGTTGAAAAAGAAAAGCAAAGCTGGCGGCATCACAATTCCGGACTTCCAGCTCTCTTACAAAGCTGTCATCATCAAGACAGTATGGTACTGGCACAAAAACAGACACATAGATCAATGGAACGGAATAGAGAGCCCAGAAATGGACCCTCAACTCTATGGTCAACTCATCTTTGACAAAGCAGGAAAGAATGTCCAATGGAAAAAAGACAGTCTCTTCAACAAATGGTGTTGGGAAACTTGGACAGCCATATGCAGAAGAATGAAACTGGACCATTTCCTTACACCACACACAAAAATAGACTCCAAATGGTTGAAAGACCTAAACGTGAGACAGGAGTCCATCAAAATCCTAAAGGAGAACACAGGTAGCATCCTCTTCGACCTCAGCCGCAGCAACTTCTTCCTAGAAACATCGCCAAAGGCAAGGGAAGCAAGGGCAAAAATGAACTCTTGGGACTGCATCAAGATAAAAAGCTTTTGCACAGCAAAAGAAGCAGTCCACAAAACCAAAATGCAACCGACAAAATGGGAGAAAATATTTGCAAATGACATATCAGATAAGGCTAGTATTCAAAATCTATAAAGAAGCTATCAAACTCAACACCCAGAGAACAAATAATCCAATCAAGAAATGGGCAGAAGACATGAACAGACATTTTTCCAAGGAAGACATCCAAATGTCCAACAGACATGTGAAAAATTGCTCAACATCATTTGGCATCAGGGAAATCCAAATCAAAACCTCAATGAGATACCACCTCACACCAGTCAGAATGGCTAAAATTAACAAGTCAGGAAATGACAGATGTTGGCGGGGATGCGGAGAAAGGGGAACCCTCCTACACTGTTGGTGGGAATGCAAGCTGGTGCAGCCACTCTGGAAAACAGTATGGAGGTTCCTCAAACAGTTGAAAATAGAGCTACCATACGATCCAGCAATTGCAGTACTGGGTATTTACCACAAAGATACAAATGTAGGGACCTGAAGGGGTACGTGCACCCCAATGTTTATAGCAGTAATATCCACAATAGCCAAACTGTGGAAAGAGCCAAGATGTCCATCGACAGATGAATGGATAAAGAAGATGTGGTATATATACACAATGGAATATTATGCAGCCATCGAAAGGAATGAGATCTTGCCATTTGCAAGGACATGGATAGAACTGGAGGGTGTTATGCTGAGTGAAATAAGTCAATCAGAGAAAGACATGTATCATATGACCACACTGATATGAGGAATTCTTAATCTCAGGAAACAAACTGAGGGTTGCTGGAGTGGTGGGGGTGGGAGGGATGGGGTGGCTGGGTGATAGACATTGGGGAGGGTATGTGCTATGGTGAGTGCTGTGAATTGTGCAAGACTGCTGAATCACAGATCTGTACCTCTGAAACAAATAATGCAATATATGTTAAGGAAAAAGAAGAAGAAGAAGATAGCAGGAGGGGAAGAATGAAGGGGGTAAATCGGAGGGGGAGACAAACCATGAGAGATGATGGACTCTGAGAAACAAACTGAGGGTTCTAGAGGGGAGGGAGTGGGGGGGATGGGTTAGCCTGGTGATGGGTATTAAAGAGGGCACATTCTGTGTGGAGCACTGGGTGTTATGCACAAACAATGAATCATGGAACACTACATCCAGAACTAATGATGTAATGTATGGTGATTAACGTAACAATAAAAAAAATTTTTTAAAAAGAAGACAAGAAATAATGACAAATGTTGGCAAGAATGCAGAGAAAAAGGAACCATTGTGCACTGTTGATAGGAATGTAAATTGGGATAGCCGCTATGGAAAACAGTATAGCAGTTCCTCAAAAAATTAAAAATAGAACAGTCATAGGATCTAGCAATCCCACTTCTAAATATATATCCAAATGAACTCTCACAAAGTACTGGTAAGAATGTAAAATGGTACGATTTGGAAAAGAAGTTGGCCATTTCTTTCTTTCTTTCTTCCTTCCTTCTTTTTTCTTTCTTTCTTTCTTTCTTTCTTTCTTTCTTTCTTTCTTTCTTTCTTTCTTTTCTTTCTTTCTTTCTTTCTTCTTTCTTTCTTTCTTTCTTTTTTTCTTTCTTTCTTTCTTTCTTTCTTTCTTTCTTTCTTTCTTTCTTTCTTTCTTTCTTTCTTTCTTTCAAGTAAGCTCTATAGTCAACATGGGGCTTGAACTCACAACCCTGATACCAAGAGTCACATGCTCTACCAACTAAGTCAGACAGGTACCTGGCCATTTCTTAATAAGTAAAATATATACCTATCATGTGACTCTACCCTCCTATTCCCCTCCTAGCTGTTTATCCAAAAGAAATGAAAGCATATATACACACAAAGACTTGCACACAAATGATTAGCAATAGATTTATAGTAGCTAATATCTGGAAATAACCAAAATTAAGAGGTGAATGAGTAAACAAATTTTTGTACACAAATGGAACGGAATATTATCAATGAAAGCAAATTAAGTATTATTATACCCAACAACATGGATGAATCTCAAAATTATTACACTGATGAAAGAAGACAGGCTAAAAAAAGAATGCATAGTGTATAATTTCATTTATGTGATATTCTAGAAATTGCAAACCAATCTATAGACAGATATCAAACCATTGTTGTCTGAGAAATATGGAGGAAGGGGAAGAAAGAAATGGATTTCAGAGAAGCACAAGGAATCTTTGAAGGTTGAAGGAGGTATTATCTTGATTGTGGTGGTGGTTTCACCGATGTTTGCATATGTCAAACTCATCAAATTGAACACTTTAAATAATACAGTTTAATATATGTCAGTTATATCTCAATAAATCTGTAAAAGAGAGGAAAAAATAAAATCTCTTCACAAAGAAGGAAATCTCCAAGATCTTATGAATTCCAGTCACAATCCAGAGGGCCACTTAAAAAATTTTAATGCAATTTACAGTTTACTCTGACTACCTGCCTTAAACCATCCAGAGGAAACAACTATTATTAAAATGATGTGTATCCTTCCACCCCTTTTAGCTGATACTTTTACTGACATACATACACACAATACTGTTTTACATAAATTAGAATCATTACTATATTGTTCTATAGCATTGCTTTTGCACTCAAAAATATGTTTAGAAAGACAAATCTGCTGCACTCTTTTTAACAGATGCATGGTATTAAATCATATGAAAGCACTTCATTTAATGATATTCTACTGATGGACTTAAAGGGGGATTTAAAGACATCTTTGTACATATATCTTTGATCACTGATTTATTTCTTTAGAAAAACTTTTTGAAGTTCCTATTATCAAAAGAGTATTAATCTATTCATTCAGCAATTACATAGGTACTTCTTTGTACCCAGTACTGAAAAACAGAAAAGAATCATATGTAGTCAGTGTCCTTAAAGACATTCCATTTTAGAGGGAGAGAGAGACAGGTGAACAGACTGTCACAATACAGTAAGATAAAAACACTAATAGAATCAACACAAGTAGCTGTGAAAAAAACAGGTAGGAGTGCTCAGGCTTGGAGGATCGGAATAAATTACCCTTGTAAGTGCCTTTCTCTCCAAACCATACCATTCTTGCACCTTCTCTTCTATTTTTCACATTCCTTAAAGGCATGCCTAGTACAGGACTCTGAACAGTGGTGCTTCAATTAGAGCTGCTAGCCAATAGACTGCAGATATGTTTGACACAGTATCCTATATGCTGCCAGTCTACTGGCTGAGCCCAACCCCATTTAGAGAGGACAACAGAGACCTGTGTTCAGAGTCACACTGAATAGAGAGTTCTGGACTCCATAGAACCCACTGTCTTTCAGGAGCGATGAAGTCCCTATTATTCATCCTTGCAATTTTTTTCCTCCTGGCCCACTTGGTCTCAGGTAAATAAAATCTTGGGGAAGAAGAAACACTAACCTAAAACAGGGTCCTGCACATAGAGTCCCTATTGTCATACTGTCCAGGGGATTGGGAGACGTGTTCTCATAGGACAGCAGGCTGAGGTTTGCTTTATTTCTTTCTTCTCTCTCTCTCTCTCTCTCTCTCTTTTTTTATTTGTCAGAGAGAGAGAGAAACTGAGAGCACAAGCAGAGGGAGAAGCAGACTCCTCACTGAGCAAGGAGCCCGATGTGGGACTTGATCCCAGGACTCCAGGATAATGACCTGAGCTGAAGGCAGACACCTGGCCACCTAAGCCACCCAGGTGTCCCTGAGGTTTGCCCTATTTATTCAGAACATCTCTGTCCTAAGAGATCCCAAGGCTCTCACAACACAGCACTGTCTATGGTTGGCAGTTAAGGAGAATAATGAGAATCCAAATGCAGAGATGGTCCTGTTGTTCCAACTCTCCCTCTATCCCATCACTTAGGGCCAGCCCTGCTTCACTTCACTTTGTATGGCACCAAGTATTACTCCTGAAGTAACAATTCTATAATATTACTTCTCATTTTCTTGGTCTTACAAAGAAGGCCTCCCACATTTTTATTCTTGGATGTGATTAACAGGACAGGAAAGGCAGTTTCTAAATATCTATAGGACTCTAAAGTGGAAAAGTGAAGGAAACTATCCTGGGTGGACATGGGGGAAAGATTCAGAACTGCTGGAAGTCCCGTGTCATATTTCAGGCTACTTGTGTAAGCATTCCTTCTTTTTCGTTAATTCTATAGTTTATATTTACAAAATTAAGACAGGAATACCGCAGGTATTTGGGAAATCAAAAACTTGGCTACAATTTATTTTTTTAAAATATTTTATTTATTTATTTGACAGAGAGAGACACAGTGAGAGAGGGAACACAAGCAGGGGGAGTGGGAGAGGGAGAAGCAGGCTTCCCGCGGAGCAGGGAGCCCGATGTGGGGCTCGATCCCAGGATCCTGGGATCATGACCTGAGCTGAAGGCAGACGCTTAACGACTGAGCCACACGGGCACCCTATTTATTTTTATTTTTAAAGATTTTATTTATTTATTTATTTATCTATCTATTTATTTATTTATTTATTAGAGAGAGAGAGAGAGAGAGAGAGAACTAGCAGGAGAGACAGTGAGCAGTGGGGAGGAGTAGAGGGAGAGGGAGAAGCAGGCTCCATGCTGAGAGCCTGATGTGGGGCTCAATCCCAGGACCTGAAGATCATGACCTGAGCCGAAGGCAGCCACTTAACCAACTCAGCCACCCAGGTGCCCCCAAAATTGCTTACAATTTAATAACCTCTTAGATTTTCTAAATGTTGACCAAGTCATATGCATATTTCTAACCTGATTTTTTAATTTAACATTTTATGAAGAAAATTTTACAGACCTTTAAATACTCCTCAAAAATACAATTTGCCATAGATGTTTATTATTCTATTTTTATACCAACATTTACTTGGAAAGACCTCTATTGTATCATTGCTTTTTCCAATGTGTCAGTATTATAAACAGTGTTGTAATCTAGTTCATAAATCATTGTAGGATTTCTGATATATAAGCAAATTTTAGAAGCTCCATTTCCAGGTTACAGCATATTATTTCCTTTAAGGGAACCACCATACATTTTAAAATCGCCACTCTTAGTATATTAGTGCTTTCTCACTAATTTGTTTAGTTTTTACCAGATGAGTATATTAACTTTGAAACTTGATATTACTGTAAATATTGTGTGCTGGCTTTTTAATACCTTTATTGATATGTACTTTCATACCTATGTCATATAGAGCATTATTTTTTTTAAGGGAACTGGCATATATTTTCAAATGGTTACTCTTAGTATATTAGTGCTTTCTTATAATTTGTTACTTTTACCTGACAGGTGTGTCAACTTTAGCATTTCATGTATTGTAAATTATTGTGTGTTGGTTATTTTTAATTTTATTGATATAGAATTTATACACTATATAGTTCACTTATTTAAAGTGTATAAATCAATGCATTTCAGTCTATTTAGAGAATTGCGCAACTATCATCATAATCTAACTTAGAACCTCCTCATCATCCTAGAAAGAAACCTTATGCCTATCAGCAGTCACTTCTCACTTGGCCCCACACACCCAAGGCAATCACTTATTGGTCACTTTTTAATTTTTTATTAATTTATTGAGGCATGAAATTTTCATTTTCATATCAAATCTATTGGTATTTTTCTTTACATTCTCCATTAGCTTAGAAAGTTCTTCCCAGGGTTGAGAAGAGTTATTCACCCATGCATTACCTATGGTTCTATTTTTCGCACTGGCCTGTATCTCATCTGTAATTTTTAAATATATGGCACAAAGTGCCAGACTAACTTTGAGGATGAACTTCGTAACAGAAAAATAGTTGTGTTACTCGACAGCCTGCCTCCAATTGAGGCAGACCTCACTGGTCTCCATTCTCTACTACTAGCAGACTGTTCAAATTGAAGGATAGGAGAAAATTAATAATGGTATGAGGGGTGCCTCAGAAAATGTTCCTGGTCTAATGTAGTCTCAAAATTCTATGAGTTTAGATTATACAATTTCTCTCCCTGCTTCTGGAACATTGATGACATACATCACATATTCACATGGTGTCCTAGTTCTAAACCAAAGGGCCCCGAGAAAATTCAGGTTCCCTTTCTAGGCAAACACAAGCAATTCAGGATTATTCTGTGAGATTAGCCAATCTATCTCCAAGATCTGGTGGCATTAAAAATGAAACACTTAGGAAGGATATTTGGGAGAGAAAATCCACAAAACACCAAGGTACATGGAACATCAAGAATGGAAAGAAGGAAACAAGAGACCTGATCTAAGATTTCCATCCATATATCCCAGCTGAAGGAAGACATTTGAGTGTCATATCCATGGAGATGTTTGAGATGGTGAGGAAGAGAGGCTAAAAGAGGATGTGGCTGGAAAGGAAGTGTAAGTCCAAGGACCATTGCAAGAGCACTTGAGACACAATATGAAGAGGGAGAAGAGTCATGGAAACAACAGAAGACCCTCAGGTACATCAAGCTCTTCACTAGCTCATGGCCTTTGCCTATGCTATTCCCTTTCCTTCTACCATCTTCTAGCTCTTCACAGAGCTGGATCCTTTTTATCTTTCATGTCTAGCATCAAATATCACTTCCTTAGGGATAATTTCCTCTATCATCCTGTCAATAGTAGCTCTAATTCAGTTGCTCTCTGTTACATTACTTCTTTCCTTAATAATACTTAGATCAACCCGTAGCTATTTACTTGCTTGTTATTTGCTTTCTCCTCTTTCCAATGTAAGCACCTAACCTTGCCTGTCCTGCTTAATTCTGATTATACACATTTTGGTTGAATAAAAGAAAATATGACTCAACATAAAGCAAGATGGGGAAGAGTCCCAACATCCCTTCAAGGCGCTCTATATGTTAAACCATGTGATGGAAGACTTTGTAAATGTATATCATATGCACATATATTATGCACATACAAAATATTTACACCCTGCAGAATGTCTCTCTGATTAGTGTATTCCTAGTAAAATGCCTCTTGTATATTTTATTCCTAAAATTACCAGAAATTGTGCAGATATCTCATTATTATATGTAACCAATGTTTATATGTTAAAAATTTAGATGATTATCACTCGATACATTTTGAACATCATATGTAAGACAAGCATAGAGTTACATTCCAAATATAATTTGTAAGACCTCAGAAACATGTAAAGACATTCTGGAAATCCCCCCAAGTGTCAACAAGCTATGTGTGTTTTGGAATTCTGAGGAGCATTACAACAATGATTTAAGCAGTTCATATGTTAAGAGGATAGCTTGTGAGTTCTACTTAGATGTTTAAATGTGTTTTGGTTACATTTTAGAAAACTGGGGATTTTGTGTTGATGTGTAATGATATGCTGTATTTTTTTCCATTAAAAAATGAAAAATAGGGGTGCCTGGGTGGCTCAGTTGGTTAAGCGACTGCCTTTGGCTGAGGTCATGATCCTGGAGTCCCGGGATCGAGTCCCACATCGGGCTCCCTGCTCAGCAGGGAGTCTGCTTCTCCCTCTGACCCTCTTCCCTCTTGTGCTCTCTGTCTCTCATTCTCTCCCTCTCAAATAAATAAATAAAATCTTTTAAAAAAATGAAAAATAGAATTCTGGGTAAAGTTTGCATGCAGAATTCTCATTTCAGGAATGGTAAGCCCTTATATATATATACAAATCCCACATGTTTCTGTATGCATAAAATCTCATTTATTCCTCAGAGGAGGTTTTCACTAATAGGACAAATATAACAAAGCAACTGATAAAGACTCAAATAATCAATGCTCAAAAAAGCTTGCTGTTTTAAGTTTACTTAGATAAATATCTTTGGCTTAATTAGCTATAAAATTCCTTTATACAGGTCATTTATTTTTGAGAAGGTGTGAAAACAAAACGGGATTTTGCCAGAAGAAATGCAGTAGTAGAGAACTTCGAAAAGATCATCTGAAATGGAGATGTAATGGACATAAATTGTGCTGTGTTCTGGCTATCGACAACAAGATTAAACCCTTAAATTCCAGAAATAAAATCTTCATGTCAACTGTTAAGAATCAACAACTATCAACTACTAAGAAACTGAAAACTACACTAATGGTGATCACTACTTCTACTATTTGAAATGTCAGCCTCTGTCTCCTTATAGGATCCCTGGTTCATTAAAGCAAAGGGCCTTATTTTGGGGCCAGTCTTCTCTCTCTACTGCCTCCCCACTGTCCCTCCACACATGTCAAATCTCCATAGCACCAGCAGTGCCAGGGGAGGGATGCAAATAAGGCAGATGCAAGACACAAGTGAGGCTCAGTCCAAAACACTCATTAGGGACTGATGGACATTAGTGGTGTCATCACTAAAGACAGATCCCAGCCCACAGGCCCACAATCTGCCAGCAGTGATTATCAAACTTTTAAGCACATCAGAAACACCTGGAGAGACTGCTAAAACACAGACTTCTGGCCCCCACTTCCAGTTTCTGATTCTGTGGGATAGCCTGAGAATTAGCAATACTCACAAGTTCCCAAGTGATGCTGGTGTTGATGGTCAGTGAGTCACACTTTGAGAACCACTGGCCCATAATATGGAATGCTTGAAGGCTTCCTACTACAGATTGAATGCATTTACCAAATATTTTTTTTAAGATTTTATTTATTTTTTTGAGAGAGAGAGCACAAGCCGGGGAAGAGGCAGAAGGAGAGAGAAAAGCAGGCTGCCCCTGAGCAGGGAGCCGAACATGGGCCTCGATCATGACCTGAGCCAAAGGGAGATGCCCAACCAACTGAGCCACCCAGGCACCTGCCAAATATTTTTTAAGTGGTCACTAATACAAAAGCATTCCTACAAAGAGCTTTCATATCCATTTTCTTACTGGATTTCCTACAACAACCTTAGGATATAGGTATTCTGACCTCACTTCAAAGAGAAATACTGATTTGTAGGCATTTGAACTGAGATGGGCTTAACTGACCATTAAGAGCACTCTGTCACTATACTTTGATATTATCCAATTTTCTTCTTTCCGTGGAAATCTGAATATAATGGCCAACCTAGAGAGGATAGAAGGGAGAGCAAGAGCTCTGCAGTGTGACCTAAATACTGGTTTATTTAGCCATTCATGTTTATTCATAGGACTTAAAAGCTGCCCACATAAGTCAGAGAAACTAATCAGAATGAAATATCACCTTCATTTATTCTAGATCGTCTCCAGAAGATTGGCCTCTGCCTCCTCAAACAGATACATCTATGATCTATGATATAATCCAGCAGAGGAGATTTGAGGGGTGGGTCATCCCAAACTAGCAGGACATCATTGCCTTTTACTCCCATAGCTCTCGTTGTAGGCAGAACTCGTGAACTCACACAGGAAGGGGGATGGACAGAGGCAGGTCACTTCAGCAGAGGAGGGCAGTAGAAAAAAACATGAGCTTTACAGTCAGACATCTATGAGGTCATTCATGGTCCCCCCATCTATTCATCTGTTCAGTCTGTAGACAATTGATTTCCCACCTTCAAGCCTAAGTTTATGAAGTTGAAGAACAGAGAAGACATTTAGTCCCTCTCAGAGCACTTTGAAGGTTGCCAGAGGAGTAGATTCAAATTTACCTACAACATAGGGACTTAGCCATAGCAGGTTGCTGATTCCTGGGTGAAGAGCAGAAAGGCACATTTCCCGAGGGCCCTGCCCACTAGACCATGGCTGCTCTGCATGGGTATGGTGATTAGAAGACATGTTTCACCTGGGGGTAAGCTCATTACAATGCAGAGAAGGCTGTGACAGAGGTTAGGAACATAAGATCTCACTTGAACAGCCAGATGGGATTTTAAAGGCTCCTGATAGAACTCACTGTGCTTTCCCCTCGCTAATCACCTTGATCACTATGATTGAAAACATCTGAGAGCTATGATCACTGTGATTACAGATGAGGAATATCATTTTAGTGCTGCAGCCTGAAACTTTACCTTCCTGTCCTTTTCCCTTGTATCCATTCCTCCTTCATCCCATGCTTGAACTTAGGTGGCAAATAACCTTTCTCTGCTTTGTGGTTTTGGGGAGAAAAGGAACCTTCATTGTATGAGACTCGCAATGTGCCAAGCACATTGATGCACAGTGTCATTAAATAAAAGCCTTATATAATAATTATGATAACATGATTAAAGCTGAGGAAACTGGAGCAAACCATATCTAGGTTCTCCTTTTACTACATTTACTTATTATGTGGTCTCTACCTCAATGTATACATTGGTAAGGCAGGTATAATCACACACCAACCTCCTGGAATATGTCAAAAAATTAAATAAGGCACTTTGAACACTGAGCACAGTCTCTGGTACTTAATGAAATGCTACAAAATGTAGGTTTAAAAAAAGTATGTGAGGTATAGGTTATTCCCATTTAAAATATGAAAAATCTGAGTTCCTGTAGGGAAAGGATCTTGAACAAGAACAGACAGCCACATTTGGGAAGCAGTTCTGCTGGTCCCAAGGCCATATCTCTAACCCATCTCAGGCTAAATCTGAAGGTATCCTCAAGGCTGACTTCTAACCTGTTAGCTTTTCTGCAGAGCGACATAGTCCTCAAGTATGAGCTCTGAAAACCATGCACATTCTTACCTGTGCATTCAGGCTCTAGTGTCTGAATAAATCTTTTCCTTAATAAATTAAATGAGAATTCAGTTTCAATGCACATCAGTATTTGAGTCTAATAATGACATTGAAAAATTTGATTCCAAGACTAATGATAACCACAAAGTAGAACCTGTAATAAAAAATACACAAAATATAAAGATAAGGGAATCAAAGCATAGTACTATGGAAAATTGTCAAATCACAAAAAAAGATTGTAAGAGAGATAGAAAGGAATAAAAGATTTGCAAAACACCCAGAAAACAATTAAAAAAAGGGCACTAGTAAATCCCTTTCTTGGGATTTAGTACTTTTCGCTAATTATTCAGCCTTAAAAAGAGAGGGAAATTCTACCATTGCAACAATACAGATGAATGTGGAGGATATTATACTAAGTGAAATAAGCCAGACACAGAAAGGCAAATATCACGTGATCACACTTGTATGTGGAACTTAAAAGAAAAAAATTAAACTCACAGTAACAGAAAGTAGAATGGTAGTTACTGGAGACTGGGAGTGGGGGAAAGGAGGGGATAATAATCAAGGGTACAAACCTTCAGTTATAAGATTAATAAGTTCTGAAGACCTAATGTACACCATAGTGACTACAGTTAGTAACAATATGTTGTACTTGAAATTTGGTAATAGAGTAGATCTCAAGTGTTCTCACCACACACACAAATGGTAACTATAATGAAGTGATGGATATGTTAATTAGTTTGACTTTGGTAAGCATTTCACAATGTATACATATATTAAAACACCATGTGGGGGTGCCTGGATGGCTCAGTCCATTAAGCATCTGCCTTTAGGTCATGATCCCAGGGTCCTGGGATTGAGCCCTGCATCAGGCTCCCTGCTCAGCGTGGAGGAGTCTGCTTCTCCCTCTTCCTCTGCTGCTCCCCCTGCTTGCACTCGTCGTCTCGCTCTCTCTCCTTCTCTGTCAAATAAATAAATAAAATCTTCAAAAAAAACCCATGTATATCTTAAATATATGCAATTTTATTTATCAATTATACCTCAATAAAGTTGATAAAATAAAATCTTCTGAGCTAAATTATATTAGAGATACATCAACTGGACAATTCTTAGAGGGGAATTTATGCCATTTGATCCATATATTAGAAAAGGAGATAAGTTGAAAATAATTAGAGATTCATATTGAAAGAGTAGAGAAAGTTTAGTACATCAAGTTCAAATATATAGCAAATAAGACAAGCAGTAAAGATGAAGAAAAGAAATCAATAGAATACAGAACAAATTTTCAATAAAGAAAGTAAAAAAGTTTGCTCTCCTGAGATGAGAGTAGTGATCCAGGCACACAGAATTACAGAGACCAAAAAATGGTCAACACACAAAGAAATTAACTCACAATAGCTAATAGAAAAGCAGGACAAGTACATAAAAGTACATGAAGCTATGGTCTTTATTAGCCTAAACTATAAGTTATATAATATCACTTGTGTTATTCTATCTTGCTACAATGTCACATTCAAAGGAAAACAGACCACAATCAAAAGTAAACAAAAACCCAGTCTGGCATTAACTGAGCCTGTGGCTGGCCAAACACTCTATCCCATTACATTTTATTATATAACCATTTCATAAAGAGTTAATTTTAAGCCATACATGTATATGATGAAACATGTTCAAATATTATAGAATGAAATAAAACATGAAGTAAAAATCCCCTGAAATAGCCCCTCAAAAGGAAACATTTCTGAAGTTCGATACTCTCCTTAGAATTCTCTCCCTATCTAAATAGTGTAACCTCATTTCTTTATTTATGAAGTCAAAATTGCACCTAGAACTCTTTGATATGACTTGTAAGGTTTTAACTTAGTGATTACTTCCCCGTACTCCCTCTTCTTTTTGTTAGTAATATTATTCTTTCGTTTCCTATTAGTTGAATTTATGATATGAAATCACATGTGCAAATGTTTTATTTCTATTAACTTTAGGTATTATTTTGGATTCCTCATGATGTTGAAGACACATCACCTCCTTTGCCCAACACATCTACCTACTCTGTCAGTTATTCATCATGTTTACATTGCCAAGCTGTCAATTCTGTTGTAATGTTAGAAGATGTGTCTTAAGATTCTTGGAACATGGTGACTGGAATACGGTTCCCTTCTCCTCCTCTGCTCTGAGGAGACTAACTAATTTGCCTGTGTCAAGGAGCTGCTTTCTAGACAGGTGCGCAAGTCAGGACGTTAGCTCTATTGGGCTACACGCAAAGAGAAATGTTGTGAGGTTTTGTTTGTTTGTTTGTTTGTTTGTTTGTTTTTCCCCTCGACTGAGCTAGAGAAATTCCTGGCAATCCTGAAGAAGTTCCCAGTTTTCAGAGACCTGTGGAAGCCCTGGAGAGTCAACATAGGCCCCACATGAATGTAGAAGACTCACTTCCCCCAAAGATATTTCAAAAGAGATTGAATAAATACCTTGAGCCCTCTCTGCCTTTTAGCTTAAGAGTGCATGGGTATGGGATAGCCATGAAGGTTTCTATCATGTGCTTCAAAAAAGAACTGGCAGACTATTTACTTATACACAGCTAGCGAAATGGAATAGAAACTGCTTCAAATTCATATGCAGAGAAAAGATTAATTAAGTTTAAAACTATGCTTTCCCAAATAAGATATTCAAGGTAAAAATTTAGGGAATACTACTCAGACCCAATTTATTAGCCTAGATAATAAAGTGCTAAAAATACCTGAAAGTATTAAAAAAAAAACAAAACTACAGAATGGAAATAATGAGGAAGTAGGTGAGAATCTGCAGGAGAGATCCAAAAACCTTCAGCAGAGTTTCAGAAAAATAAAGGATGAAAATGTAAGGTGATTGAGAAAAAAAAAAAAAAGAAAAGAACAAGGTAATTCTTAAGTTAAAAAAAAAAAAGACAAGTCTGCAGATTTAAGTGAGTCATTTGAATCTAGGATAGGTTGACAATAAGAGACACTCACCCAGGAATATCCAGGCAAAATTCCTGAAGACTAAGGGTAAGAGGAAACCTCACAAGCCTCCAATCAAAAAGAGCAAAATATTAACAAAGGAAAAAAAGAATTAGACCAACAACCCACATCTTATCTACAATATAGATAGATATTGTAGATAGAAACTAAAATATAGAACACAATTAATATATTGGAAAGCAATGTATAAGTCTGTGAAGATTTCTGCAAGGAAAGGATTATACCCCAATAATTATATACCAAGTCAGCCTTCCTATTTCAGTCCCACATGTAAAGAGTTTAGAAGTTGTCATTCCAACCTTAAAACAAGAAAAAGGTCATTTCTAAGCATGTATCCTTCCCTCTATGTGTGTAGCTTTCTAAATTCCCCAGTATATATGGGGATTTTGGAATCCCTTAACTTCCCAAACAATTTCCCTCCAGTTTTTCCTCCTAGGCTTTCAATACCCTAATGATTGCCTCAGCTGTAATCTGCTTCCAGGAGGCAACAAATTGTTCATTTTCCTTTCAAAGTTTTCGATAAATGCAGTTTCTGCCCTGAGTGGGTTCTGAGTTAGGTAAAATAATGGCAAACGCTTTGTGCCAGTCCTTTAGGTTTACCCCTGATAGGTTAGAACAAATAAGCATAATTCTTGAGAATAAGGTCGGCTTACCTTAGTCTGCCTCATACACTGCAAATATTGGCTGCTCGTCTTCAGGACCACTGCTGAGTGAGGAGGCAGTTATGGCAAAGGCAAGAAAAAATTCTGCAAAGCTTTCCCATCATTTAAAAATTTTCCTTTTCCTTGATTCAGGGTTATTTGGTTGCTGTAAACCTTTGACTAATTTCCAGATTTTCTGAAAAAGTTAATTCTGACACTTTTGGCTTGATTTGTCGATGTTTCTACGTAGGGATGGGCGCTTGGAGCCACCTGCTCCATCGCTGCCACTGATGTCACCCCATCCAGCCTTCCTTCTTCATGAATGGTAGCATGTATTTACAGGTGAGTAATTTGAGCAGCTTGCTCTCTGCCTGTAGAATTTGGGGAGTTCAACAGTCTTCTTTCATGTATTTCTGTCTCTGGCACTTTCAGTCCAAGCTGGCCGTTTTTCTGCAGACACAACCTACTCAAGAACCTTGTGGGTCTCCTGTGTATGTCTTGGGATTCATTCCATTAGACAAGATACCCCTCCAAAGATATTTTCCAGATAATTCTGTCTCAAGTCACAGCTTCTGCTTAGATGGCTGAGGGGATCCATTAGTCACATGCCTAATCTCTTCAAAGAAGTCTCTGAGTGATTGAATACTATGAACTTGCCATCCTTCCAAGGCATTAGCAAAAGCCTGTCTAGCCACACCCTTAGGTTTCTTTCCAGAACATGCTTTACTGATAGTGGATCTCCTAATTTTAATGTCTTTTGTAATCTGGACAGGCAGAGAATTTCCAAATTATCAAGTGCTGGTTCCTTTTTGTTGAACAGTTCTTTCCATCAATCCCTTTCCTCTTGCATTTTACTATAAACTGCACCAAGAATCCAGGCCCTGCCTTCAGCACATTGCTTGCAAATATCCTCACTTAAATATCCAAATACATCACTTACAAGTTCTGATTTCCATATAACCGTTGAATGTAATTCTGCTAATCTTTTTACCATTATATATAACAAGGACAACTTTCCTCCAGCTTCTAGTAACATGTTCCTTCTGAATCATTGCTAGCAGCATTTTTACTGTCCATATTTCCACCAAAAGTCCGTTCGTGATTATTTAGGTGTGCCCTAAGGCTCCTCAATCCCTTCTAGGTCCTCTCTGACAAAGCTATTAGCATCCATATCCTTCCTAAGAACTGTTCAAGGTAATCTAGACTTTATTCATCATGCTCTTCCCTAAATCTTGTGGTCACCGCCCAGTACCCAGTTCCAAAGCCATTTACACGTTCTTGGATATTTATTTGTTACAACAACAGCTCACTTCCAGGAATCAAAATCTCTACTTGTTATCTACTGCTACTTTACCACAAATTTAGTGGCTTCAAACAACACAGATTTATTACCTAATCTTCACAATCTTAGTCCTGAAGGTCGGAAGTCTAAAATCAATTTGGGTTAAAATCAAGCTGTCAGCAGAGCTGTGTTGCTTCTGGAGGTCCTAGAGAGGATTGTGTCTCCTTTCTTTGCAGCTTCTACAGCTCACCAGAGCTCCTTGGTTCATGGCCTCTGCCCCATCTTCAAGTGCATAATCCCATCTTCATTTTCTGTCACATCTTGTTTTTCTTCTTCCAGTACCTGCTTCTTTCTTCTGAGGATCACTGTGATTACATGGCTTGGCCCAGACAATACAGGATAATCTTCCCATTTCAAGATCCTTAACTTAATCCTGTCCCATAAAGTCCCTTTTTCCATATAAAATGACATTCAAATGTTCTAGGAATTTGGACATGAACATTTTTGGGGGGAAGAGGGGCATTACGTTGTCTACCACATGCTCACTTCTCTTTTCATTCTTTTATTTTTTCCTCTTCAGTCTTCAGTTTTTGTATATTGTATTTATCTACTCAATTTGCTAATCTAACCATCTGTCATTTTTTGACTCTTCTATTAAATCCATTTTGTTCTTATTTCTATACATTATATTTTTCAGTTCTAAAATCCCCATTTAACTCTTTTTTATTGGTTCCAAGCATCTGTTGCAATTTTCTATCATCTATCCATCTAGCTCATCTGTATTTTTCCTCTACTTCTTTAACACATTGATTGTTTTCCCATGGTTGTTTTAAAAGTCCTTGTCTCTTAACTCCAAATTTTGGATCATCAGTGAGTCTGGCATCATTAGTTTTCCATGCAGCATAACAAATCACAATGTTAGCAGCTTAAAAAGCACACACACATTTATTATTTCACAGTTTCTGTGAGTCAGCTGTCTGGGCATAGCTTTTCTGGGTTCTCTGCTTATACTAGAGTGTGTAAGAATTTCAAGGTATTGGTCAGCCTTCATTCTAATCTGGAGACTCAACTGAAAGAAAATCAGCTACCAGGCTCACTCAGATTCTGGGCAGAATTTATTCCCTTGCAATTGTAGAACAGATGTCTTCATTTCCTTTCTGTTTGTTGGCCAGGAGTTACCCTCAGCTCCTGGAATCTCTCCAAACACAACCATTTACTTCATCAAGCCATCAAGGAGAATCATTAGCATGAGTTTCTGGATGAACTCTTATATAATATAATGTTATTACAGGAATGACAACTCATCACCTTTGCTGTATCCCATAAGTTATATTAAATCACAGTTCCGCACACTCTCAAGAGGAACTCAGGAGCCTGAACACGAGGAATTACTGATCATTAGGGATCACCTTACAGTCTGTCTCACCACACTGCTTTTATCATGTGGTTATTTCCCATTCTTCCTAAGTTTTATTTTATGGCATGTGAGTTTTATTGTATGCCAGATACTAGGTAAAATGGACTGATTATAAAGGCTCTAAGTGATGTTATCTCCAACCAGAAAATGTTTTCCCTTTCTCCAGATAACAAATAGAATAAGCCTCTTATTACTCACTCTAACAAAGTATTTTGCTTGTTCAAGGCTCTGTTTCAGTGTTAGTAATGATACCACCTACATCTAGCTTTCCTGTTTGTCAGATAGAGCCCTCCAGTCTTTTTCTTGAGATTCTGATGGGTCTCAACCACAGCCCTAAAAGAACAGGGTATTCCAGCTCTGCTCTTTAGAGTTCAAATCTCTACTCTTCAGCCCCCTGACTCAGATAAATCATGGAACACTTTCACTCAATACACCCTTTAAACCACTATGTCAGACTTATACCCTATTGTGTTTTTTTACCCTATTGATTTATTTTATTTCCACCTATTATAATATTAAGACAGTATTATTACATGCATTCCAATTAGAGATGGTTGTTCTTTCTGGGTGAATCCAACAAGTTATCATTATAAAAATGACCGTATTTCTCCAGTGGTAATTTCTGCCTTAAATGCCATTTTGTTCAACAGTAAGAAGTATTCTTAAGTTGGTATTTATTTGCCTGTTATGTCTTTTATCATTTTTTTCACTTTCAATCTTTATGTTCTGTTTGTCCATATATCTGTTGTAAACATCACCTAATTTTTGATCCACTGTAAAGTTAATCCATGAATTTTCCCTGTATCTGAATAATATGTAGAACATAGAACACTTTAATTCTACTCAATCCTCTCAATTTATTTTTTTTATTTCCAGAATTTTGATTAAGTATGTTTTTAAATCTCACATAATACTTTTTATTCAATACTGCCAGTTCTTAATTTGATTTATCCACCTTTTTTTGGCTTGAAACAACTGAAATTTATTCTTTTAACAGTTCTGGAGGCCATAAGTCCAACATGTGCCTTGTAGGACTAACATCAAGGTGTCAGCAGGGCTGGTTCCTTCTGGAGGTTCTAAGGAGATTGTTACCTTGGCTTCTCCATCTTCTAGAGGCTGTCCCCATGCCTTGGCTTGTGGCCCTTTCCTCCCACTGCTTTACAGTTTCACATCATGTTTTTTCCCCTTCTGTCCTCAAATCTTGTCTGCCTCTTGCAAGGACATTTATGATTATATTATCTAGGATCATCTCCACCATCTGGAGATCCTTAACTTAATGTTATCTGCAAAGTTCTTCTTGCCATATAAAATGACATTTGCAGGTTCCAGGGATTAGGACCTGAATGTCCCCATTTTTGCCCACAGTTCAGAAGCATCTCCAGAAGGCCCTTAAGAATGATGCCCTATTGTGAGGGGTGGCTTGGATGAAGCTGAATTCCTGAAAGAGAATGTGAGTTCCCTGACTTACAATGTTAAAATAGTCAGTGAAGAGCCTGGCAATGCCATATTGGCTAATATCTTCCTTGTCCTCTGGCAGCTGGCACACTGCAGCCTCCATATATGGGGAGGACATGTGGCTGGGCCAGATACTTGTAGTCCGGTAGGGCTAGGCACTCCAGACTCAGCATCCTTTGATCAGGGTAGCTTCCAAGCTCTGATTTATCCACTTTTATCACATCTTTAATTGCTTTTCCATCACAGACTTTCATCACAGAAAAATATGGTCATTTTCTCAAGTAAAGTGTATCCTTGAGAGTTCTTCTTTTATTCTTTCATGAGATTTACTGATATCTATATCTCTGGAAATTTTTCTTTTTGAAAAAATCTGAAAAGGCTATATTTATATTTAATCTTAAAATACATTTTTGATGGATATGGATTTCTAGGTTGCATTTACTTTTTTTTTGTAATATGTTGAAGAAGTTATTCCACTGGATTATGGCTTCTGTTGCTGCTGATGAAAAATCACTTGTCAAGGTAACAGGTAATAGTTACTCTAAGGTAAGGACCTTGTTTTTCCCTTTAGCTGTTTTCGCTTTTCTTTCTTTGTGTTTTATCTAGAAGATCACCATTCTTATTATATGAAATAGTATTACTTTGAGCACTTCTGGAAAAAAATAAGATCCATTATTTATATGGCATAGAGATTCATTTTCAAATTCATGTAACTTTTTATAATTTCTGCCCTTTTCTCTGTCCTCCCCTTTGAAAACCAGATATTAACCAGACACTTAATTAATCAGATATCAGCTTTCCTAAATTGACATTCTATGTCTCATACATTTTGCTCATACTTTCCACTTGGATTTACATTTCAAATATTTCTTCACATTATCTTAATCATATTTCTAATTTCCAAAAGTTTGCTTTTCCTCCTTTTCTCTTTACATAGCATCATATTATTGTTTGATACAGTGAACTCCTGAATCCATCCAAAGATGCTAATTATTTATCTATTTGTCACCATTTATTGACTTATTCCCAAATTATAACTCTGATAGGACCTTATTTTTTCATTTATTTTCAGTCATATTGCAGATTATTCTCAGCTCACCCCAAATTGCCCATTCATAATTTATATGTATGTTTACACACACACACACACACACACACACACACATATTATGTATATAATAAGGCTAATTATAAGCCATTTTTATGTGTGCAAGTTTGCCTTCAGTTTCTGATTTACAATGTTGAATATATATAGAAAAATACATATGCTGGAATGCATGGTACTGATGTTTACTTCCCACATTCTTTCTTAAAAGAAGTTGTTTGGGGCGCCTGCGTGGTTCAGTCAGTTAAGCATCTGCCTTTGGCTCAGGTCATGATCCCAGGATTCTAGGATTGAGCACTGAGTCCAGCTCCCTGCTCAGTGGGGGGACTGCTTCTCCCTCTCCCTCTGCTTGCCGCTCCCCCTGCTTGTGCTCTTTCTCTCTCAAATAAATAAATAAATAAAATCTTTTTATTAAAAAATAAATAAGTGGGCACCTGGGTGGCTCAGATGGTTAAGCATCTGCCTTCAGCTCAGGTCATGATCCCAGGGTCCTGGGATCGAGTCCCGCATCGGGCTCCCTGCTCCTTGGGAGCCTGCTTCTCCCTCTGCTTCTCTCTCTCTTTCTCTCTCTCCCTCTCTCTCTCCCTCTGTCTCGCATGAATAAATAAAAAAAATTCTAAAAAAATTTTTAAAAATAAATAAATAAATAAATAAATAAATAAATAAGTCACTTGAACAAAAAGGAGGAATAATTGAAAAATTTTACATATGACTTCCAGGGATATTTGTACCAACTAAGAAGGTCAGTAAAACAAAATTATAGGATGAGAGCTATATAGCCTGTATAGCAATAACAGCTTCACACTATAGAAGAATGACAACTTCAGACCTAAGGTATAGAGAAAATACAGCCTCATCTACTATTGCTATAAAATAATAGATGAGGTCTAAATTGGACAAACTATAGTGGCATAATACTTTTAATAATAGTCATTCAATATTTTATTTTACTTGGTGACATTTTTTTCTAGAAAAAAATATTTTTCTTTGACCACCCCCTGTTTATTCCATGTATTTCTTTTGTTTATCTTACAGTATCTTTGCATTGAAACTAAGCCAATCACTTTCATATTGTAAACTTGGGAAGTGAGTTAGATTGTCTTTGTCAATTATCTGCTAAAGCAAGAAAAACAACAACAACAATAACTACTACTACAAAAACAAAAGCTTACGTGTGATAGAGACCATATGAATGAACCAGGAAACAGGTAACATGCATGAAAACATTTTAACTCTTAATACTTTCTCACCAATACTAACAACGTGCCCTGTCCATATATTGTATCCTAGAATGGCAGGCTTTTTGAGGAGCCCCTATATGTTCCAGGGGAAGTAGGCTGATATTACATGTCAAATTTCTTCGGCTGATTTAAATCACAAGTAGGGACACTGATACCTGTCAACAGAGCTCTTCTATCAGCCAAATCTCTAGCCTGCTCCTTTCATGGATGGTGGTCTGAACATGCAGTTCCTCACCTGACCCTCTGTGATGTTCCACAAAGCTCAGGATATGCCTACAGGCTGCCAGCACAATTAGATCTTAATGTTCCAAGATAAACATCATTTGTTTGGTACTTCAGGATATACCACCTTTCTTGGAGAATTCAGTGTGCTGTTTGATGAAGAGGTAATGAGGCTGACACACACACGCATACACACACAGAGTCTCAATCAGTTAAGACCATGTTTGGAGCACTAATGAGGTGTTTCTCCCCCTCCCAGTCAGAGTGGCATCCGCAGAAGCTTCATGAGAGGCCTGAAATCCTACCCTTACTCCACAATGATGGAGAGCTCCTCTACCCCCCATGTCCACAGAGACAAGGTAGAGAACTAGGACTTCCACCTACACCAGGTGGAAATGAGGCTGTGCCAATGGGGTGGTATCAGAAGAGGCCTGAAAAAACAAAATATTTAATTAATATCTAGAACCACATGACGTATTACCCAAAATGTCCTAATTTCAATCTAAAAAATCACTCATAATACTAAATAAACAGGAAGATCTCAACTTGAATGAGAAAAGAGAATCAATGAATGCCAACACAATGATACAAATGTTTAAATTATCTGACAAGGATTTTAAAGTAGCCATCATAAAAATACTTCAACAGGCAATAACTAACACACTTGAAGCAAATTTTTTTAGAAGGGAAGTAAGACTCTAAACAAATGAAAAACCTCAGCAAAGAAATAAAAGATATAAAGAAGAATCAAATGGAAATTTTAGAACTGGAAAATTCAATAACCAAAATAAATAACTCAATAGATAGGTTGAATAGCCAGAATGGAGGGGACAAAGGAAAGAATCAGTAAACTTAAAGATCGGGCAGAATAATTACTCAGTCTGAACAACAGAGAGTAAATGAACCAAGCCTCAGTGACCTGTGGAATTATAACAAAAGATGTAACAGTCACAGCATTGAAGTCCCAGAAAAAAAGAGAAGGAAAAGTGTAGAATATAAAATAATTCAAGGAAATAAGGGCCAAAGCCTCCTAGTTCGAAAAAAAAGACAAATTTGTAGATGCAAGATGACTAAAGTAAAAATAAGCACCCCCCAAAAAAGTATGCACCCAAGACATATCAAATTTATTTTCCGAAAATAAAGACAAGGAAAAAAGTCTTTATAACTACCAGAGAGAAAATCTTCACAACACCTAGAAAAAAAGAAAAAAAAAAAAAAAACTCATGGGGGGAAAAACAATCCAAAGGACAGGAGATTTCTCATAAGAAACTATAAGGGCCAGGAAAAGTGGCATAACATTTTTGAAGTACTGAGAAAATATTAAGTGTAACCCAGATATCTATATCTGGGAAACTATGTTTAAAGAATAAAGAGCAAATAAGCACATTCTCAGTTGAAGGAAAAATGAGGAGGGTGTAGGTCATAAGTAGACCAACCTAAAATAATGGCTAAAGGAAATTCTTCACACAGAAAGTGAATAAAAGGGGCGCCTGGGTGGCTCAGTCGTTAAGCGTCTGCCTTCGGCTCAGGTCATGGTCCCAGGGTCCTGGGATTGAGCCCCACGTCGGGCTCCCTGCTCGGCGGGAGGCCTGCTTCTCCCTCTCCCACTCCCCTGCTTGTGTTCCTGCTCTCGCTGTGTCTCTCTCTGTCAAATAAATAAAATCTTTAAAAAAAAAAAAAGAAAGTGAATAAAAAAGAAATCTTGTAATATCAGTAAGAAAGAAAAGAAGAAAGAACAAAAATATGGGTAAATACAATATAATTTCCTTCTAGTTTCTAGTTTTCTAAATTATTTTTGACAGTTGAAGCAAAAATTATAAACACTCTATTGTGGTTCTCAATGTAGGTATAAGAAATATTAAAGTCAATTATTTTTTATTGTTTTTAAATTTTAATTCCAGTACAGTTAGCATACAGTATTATATTCATTTCATGTATACAATAGAGTGATTCAACCGTTCTGTACATTACTCAGTGTTCATCATAGGTGCACTCCTTAATCCCCTTTACCTATTTCAGCCATCCTCGCACCACCTCCCCTCTGGTAACCATCAGTTTGTTCTCTATATTTAAGAGTCTGTTTCTTGGTTGGTCTTTCTCCCTCTTTTTTTTTTTTTTCCTTTGCTCATTTGTTTTGTTTCTTAAATGCTACATACAAATGAAATCATATGGTATTTGTTTTACTCTGACTGTCTGTCTTTATTTCACTTAGCATTATACTCTCTAGCTCCCACCCATGTTGTTGCAAATGGCCTTCACAGACTCTTAACTACAGAGAACAAACTGATGGTTACCAGAGGGGAGGTGGGTGGGGCAATGGGTTAAATAGGTGATGGGGATTAAGGAATGAACTTGTCAGTGATGAGCACCAGGTGATATATGGAATTGTTGAATCACTATATTGTATACCTGAAATTAATACAACACTTTATGTTAACCGTATGTTAACTAACTGGAATTAAAATAAAAACTTAAACAAAAAACATGTTGTTGGGGCACCTGGGTGGCTCAGTCGGTTGCCTATCTGCCTCTTGGTTTCTGCTGGGGTCATGATCTCAGGGTCATGGGATCAAGCCCTGTGTTGGGTTCCCTGCTTAGCAGGGAGTCTACTTGAGATTCTTTCTCTCTCTTTCCCTCTGCTCCTTCCCCTGCTTGTATACACATCTGTAAGTCTTCTTTGGAGAAATGTCTGTTCATGTCTTCTGCTCGTTTTTTAATTTTTGGGTGTTGAGTTTTATAAGTTCTTTATATATTTTGGATACTAACCCTTTATCACATATGTCACTTGCAAATACCTTCTCAATAGGTTGTCTTTTGGTTTTGTTGTTTGTTTCTCTCACTGTGCAGAAGCTTTTTATTTTGATGTAGTCCCAATAGTTTATTTTTGCTTTTATTTCCTTTGCCTCAGGAGACGTATCTAGAAAAATGTTGCTACGGCCAATGTCATAGAAATTACTGCCTGTGCTCTCTTCTAAGATTTTTATGGTTTCAGGCCTCACATTTACTTCTTTCATCCATTTTGAATTTGTTTTTGTGTGTGGTGAAAGAAAGTGGTCCAATTTTATTCTTTTGCATGTAGCTGTCCAGTTTCCCCAACACCATTTATTGAAGGGAATGTCTTTTTTCTCATTGTATATTCATTCCTCCTTTGTTGAAGATTAAGTGGCCATATAATTGTGGGTTTATTTCTGGGTTTTCTAGTCTGTTCCACTGATCTATGTGCCTTTTTTGTGCTAGTATCATACTGTTTTGATTACTACAGCTTTGTAATATACCTTGAAGTCTGGAATTGTGATACCACCAATTTTGCTTTTCTTTTTCAAGATTGCTCTGGTTATTCAGGATCTATTGTGGTTCCACACAAATTTTAGGATTGTTTGTTCTAGTTCTGTGAAAAATGCTGTTGATATTTTGATAAGGATTATATTAAATCTGTAGATTGCTTTGGGTAGTACAGTAAGCCAACTATGTTTTATATAGGAAAGATCAAGAAGACATAAGGGAGATAAGGTTTCTAAACTTCTTCTGAACCAGTAAAATGATTCTTCAGTAGACTGATAAGTTATGGAAATAAGTGTAATACTGAGAGCAATCACTACAAAAGCTATAATTAAGTTACACTCAAAAATACTATAGATAAACGAAAATGGAATTCTAAATAAAGTTCAAATAATTCACAGAATGGCAGAAAAGAGGAAGAGATAAATAAAATAACAAAGGAAACAAAAATAATATGAAATGTTTAAGCTTTACCATACCATTAACTACATTTAAATTATCTAAATACACAAATTAAAAGTTAGGGATTGTTGGAGTATACTAGACAATAATCTAAATATATGCTATCTACAAGAAACTCACATCAAATTTAACTATATAATTAGATTGTAAATAAAAGAATAGAAAAAGACATACTATGTGAACTTTAACAAAAATAATAGCAGGAATGTCTATATTAATATCAGAAAAGTAGACATCAGAGCAAAGAACAATTATAGAAGTCACTACATAATGATAAAAGGATAATGGGGCACCTGGTGGCTCAGTTGGTTAAGCGGCTGCCTTTGGCTCAGGTCATGATCCGGGATCGAGCCCGACATCGGGCTCCCTGCTCAGCAGGGAGCCTACTTCTCCCTCTCCCACTTCCCCTACTTGTGTTCCCTCTCTCACTGTCTCTCTCTGTCAAATAAATAAATAAAATCTTTAAAAAAATTATAAAAGGACAAATACATCAAGATAGAGCAAATCTAATGTGAATGCCCCAAACAACAAAGCTGCAAAAAACGTGAAGAAATAATTGCAAAAGGTAAAAAGGAAATATAGACAAGTACACAATTATATTTGCAGACATCCCCACTCCTTCTCAGCAATTGACAACAACAAAAAAGGAAATCATTACCATCAATAAAGAAGCTCAATAACATCATCAACCACAGAATCTCAGTGATGTTGATAGGCCACTCTAACCAACTACAACAGAATACGTACTTCTTTCAAGCTCCTATGGGCTATATACCAAGGTAGACTATATCCTAGTCCATAAAACAAGTCTCAGCTGATTAAAAAGGATTGGAAATCAGAGTTTGTTCCCTGTAAGGTTGACCACAGTGGAATCTGACTAGAAATTAATAGCAGAAATAAAACAAAAAAACTTCCAAACACTTGGAAGCTACACAACACATTTCTAAGTTAAAGAGAAAAATCTCAAAGGAAATAAAATACACACTAAATTGAATAAAAATGAAGATTCAACACTTCCAGAATTTGTGCTAAATCAGTGCCGAGGGGGCAATATAGAACACTAAATGCTTACATTAGAAAAGAGGAAAAGTTAAAAAAAAAAAAAGGAAAATTGTCAAATCAATAATCTAAGTTCTCACCTGAAGAAATTAGAAAAAGCAGAACACATTAAACCCAAGTCAAACAAAAGATAGGACACAATAAAGATAAGAGCAGAAATCAATGGAATTGGAAACAGAAAAACTGTAGAGAAAAATCAATGAAACAAAAAGCTGCTTCTTTGAAAAGATCAATAAAATTGACAAACTTCTAGCAAGGCTGATAAAAAGAAAAAAAAAGAAACACAAATTGTCAATATTAGGAATGAAACAAAGATTATCACTATAGACCCTGAAGATTGCAAAATGATAACGAGGAAATAATTTCAATGACTCTACATACGTTGATTTTCTTTTTCATTTTAAATGCCCTTGCATTCCCAGAATCAACCCTACTAAATATTGGTGCATTATATTATTTCTCTACTGCTCTACTTTATCTGCTAATACCTGTTTAGGATATCTGTCTGTATTCATGAGGGCTATTTGTAGATTTCATGTCATGTCGTTGCCAGATTTTGGTATTTGTTGTGACAGCTTCATAAAACAAGTTAGGAAATGTTTCTTCTTTTTATCTTTTCTTTAAAATTTTGTGAGAAATTCTTCCTTAAATGTTTGCTATAAATCTCCAGTTGAGGGACACCTGGGTGGTTCAGTCCGTTAAATGTCAGCCTTCGGCTCAGGTCATGATGCTGCGGTCTGGATCTAGCCCTGAGTTCTCCCTCTCCTTCTGCCACTCCCCCTGCTTGTGTTCGCTCTCTCTCTCTAATAAATAAATTTTAAAAATCTTTAAAAAATAAATCTCCAGTTGAATTATCTAAGGCTAGAGTTTTATTTGGAGATTTTGGATAATTTTTCATATTCTTAAGTAGATACGAACTATACTGATTTTCTCTTTAGTATTGTTTCTGGTAATCTTGGTCTTTTGAGCAACTTGACAGTTCATCTTATGTAAAATGTATTGGTATAATGAAACTAATGATAATTTTAGCACCATTTTCGTGTTTGTATGACCTTAATACTAACCCTTCTTTCTTGAAACTCGAAATTTTTTCTTGATCAGTCTTCTAGGGCAATGTTAATTTTATTAATTTGCTCAAAGAACCAAATTTCTCTGTTGTTAATTTTCTTTATTCTTTTTCTTTTTTCTATTTCATTGACTTATGGTCATATGCTTATTAGTTCCTTCCTTCAACTTACCTTGGATGTAATTTCCTTGTATTTTTCTTCATTCTTAGAGAAATAAGAATTCTTAGGTAAATAGTTAGATCCTTATTTTTAAGCCCTTTGATGATATATGCATCTACAGCTATAAATTTCTTTCTAATCACATTAAAATCTATATTCCATGGATTTTAATATGTTGTTCATTTGTTTAATATTTCATTATATTTTAGTTCAAAATATATTAATTATCCTTACGACTATCTGTAACACATGGCTTACTTAGAAGTATGTTTTTTAATTTCAAAATATTTTGTAGATTTACTCTCTTATTTTTACTGATTTCCAACTTAATTCTGACATTTTTTTCTAGGTAGTATTTTTAATTCATTTCTAATGTAATAATTACAGTATTTCAGTATTTTTACATTTATAAAAACTGTTCAGGATCAGCATTTGTCTGTCTCAGTGAACATTCCATTTGCATGTGAAAAGAAGACATATTCTGTGGTTGTTGGATGTGGTGTTCTATAAATATTAAATAGGTCAAGGGGCGCCTGGGTGGTTCATTCATTGGGCGTCTGCCTTTGGCTCAGGGCATGATCCCAGGGTCCTGGGATCGAGCCCCGCATTGGGCTCCCTGCTCAGCGGGAAGCCTGATTCTCCCTCTCCCACTCCGCCTGCTTGTGTTCCTCTCTCGCTGTCTCTCTCTCTGACAAATAAATAAAAAAATCTTTAAAAAATATATTAATTAGATCAAGGTGGTTGATAATACAGTTCAGATTTGTTGCATTATTAATGAATTCTTTGTCTAGTTTTCTATCAATACTGGCCAGTGAATGGTAAAATTTTCAACTATGATTGTGGATTTGTCTATTTTCAATTTAGTTTTGTCTATTTTTATCATACGTATTTTTAAGTTCTGTTATCAGCTACTTTATGTCTGTCTGAGGGGTTGACCCCTTCATCATTAGGAAATGGCATTCATTATCTCTAGTATACACTTGTGTTAGAGTCAATGATGTCAGGTATTAATATAGCCATTCAAGCTTTCTAATTCCTACTGGTAACATGGTATAACCTTTTCTACGCAAACTATTTCTCCCCAGTTGTTCTATGTGTTTATAACATATATCTGTGTTCTTTTAGACAGAACATAGTAGGAACATGCTTTTTCATGCAATCCAACAATATCTACTTTTCAGTTGGAGTGTTTAATCCATTGAAAGTTAATATAAACATCAATACTACTTGAATTATTATTACCATTTGTTTTTGCCCTGTAAAATTGGTTGTTGTTTGTTTATTTTTGTTTTTCTCTTTTTTTCCTGCATGACCAGTCTTTCTCTCCCTCTCTTTCTTTCTCTCTATCTCTTTCACACACACACAAACACAAGCACACACAATAAGACTTGCATATGTTTGGATAATTTGGCATATTTATAATATTGAGTGTTTTAATTCATGCAAAAATTATATCCCCACCTTTGAGGTATTTTTTTAAATTTTTAAAAAAGATTTTATTTATTTATTTGACAAAGAGACTGGGAGAGCACAGGCGGGGAGTAGGGGGTGGCAGCAGAGGGAGAGGAGAAAAATGCCAGGCTGGATCCCAGGACCCTGGGATCATGACCTGAGCCGAAGGCAGATGCTTAATCAACTGAGCCACCCAGGCACCCTTAGAGGTGTTTTTATATTCCTCTCAAAAAACTGTTATTCTTAATATATAAATATAGAACATATCATGTTAGATTTATCCTTGAAAAGTGCATGATTCTGAAACCACTATAAGTTGTGGGTTTTTAAAAGACTTATTTTATTTATTTTATTTGAGAGAGTGCATATAAGTGGGGAGGGGCAGAAGGAGAAGGACAGAGAGAATCTCAAGCAGACTCCCCACTGAGTGCGGAGCCTGACACTGGGATCGATCTCAGAACCTGAGATCATGACCTGAGCCAAAATCAAGAGTCCGATGCTTAGGGAGGAGGAGCAAGATGGCAGAGGAGTAGGAGACCTAAATTTCGTCTGGTCTCAGGAATTCAGCTAGATATTCTGAACACCTTACCATTCTGAACCATTCTGAACACCTACAAACTCAATAGATCAAAGAAAAGAATAGCAGCAACTCTATGAACAGAAAAGCAACCACTTTCTGGAAGGTAGGAAGTGGGGAGAAGTGAATCTGAGGCGATATTCGGGAAGATAGGCTGCGGGGGAAGGGAGCCTCCGTCAGCCGCTACCAGCAAGTGATAGAGCAGCAGAGCACAAAATCGGAACTTTTAGAAGTCTGCGCCACTGAGGGACATCACTCCAGTGGCTAAGTGTGGGGTGGAACCTCACTGGGACACAGAAAGACTGGGGGTGCTTGAGTGTGGCAGAGCTCCCAGGTATCGGAGCAGGGAAGCCGGCTGCAGAGACGGAGCCAAGGAGTGGGCTCTCAGCTAGGGGTTGCCATAAACCGTGATCCGCAGCACAGTCAGGCCACTGCTTCTCCAGCAGGGACCCAACAAACGGCAGATCCGGGGAGACTCCCCTTCCTCCCCTGGGAGGAGCAGTGGGGGAGCGCACTGCAGGAATCTCCCGGGTTTGGAGACTACACACGGGGTCATGTGCCAGAGATAGAAACGCTCGGTCCCAGGCCGGGTGAACCCGGAGTGCAGCTGGAGACTAGGGAGACGGGAGTGATTGACTGCTTTTCTCTGGGGGCTCACTGAGGAGTGGGGCCCCGAGCTCTTGGCTCCTCTGGGGCCAGAGATTGGGAGGCCGCCATTTTCATTCTCGTCCTCCAAAGCTATATGGAAAGCTTTCAGGGAACAAAAGCTACCGAGAGCAAACCCAAGCTGATTACCTAGCCTGGCCCCTAGCAAGGGTGGTGCAATTCCACCTCAGGCAAAGACACTTGAGAATCACTGCAAGAGGCCCCTCCCCCAGAAGATCAGCAAGAACATCCAGCCAAGACTAACTTTACCAATAAATGAGAACTGCAAAATCCCAGGGCTAGGGGAATATAGCACATAGAATTCATGGCTTTTTTCCCCATGATTCTTTAGTCTTTCAAAGTTAATTTTTAAAATTTTCTTTATTTTTTCTTTTTCTTTTTTTTGAATTTTTCTTTTTCCCTTTTTTAACCATCTTGTCAATTCCTTTTTTTAATCTTTTTAAATTTTCATTTTAAGAGTCACATTCTATCCCTTCATTATAGTTAACCTTATTTTTTGTATATGTATAAGTTTTTCTCTCTTTAAAATTTTAGGATAGAGTTTCTTCTAAAGGACCAAAATATACGCTAAATCTCTAGTGTATGGTTTTGTTCTAGTCTCCTGCCTGATCACATTCTCTCCCTTTATTTTTTTTAAATTTTCTTCTTTCATTTTTCAACCGACTTATCTTACCAATTCCTTTTATAAAATCTTTTATAATTTTCATCTTTACAGTCATATTCCATCCCTTCATCATATTTACCCTTATTTTTGTACATATATGTTTTTCTTTCTTTAAAATTTTGGGAGGCAGTTTCTTCTAACAGACCAGAATATGCCCAAATCTAGTGTGTGGCTCTGATCTATTCACCAGCCTGATCATAGTCTTTTTTTTTTCTTTTTTCTTTCCTTTTCTCCTCCCCACCCCCCATCCTCCTGCCAGTTTCAGACCTCTTCGATTTGTTTAGTGTATATTTTTCTGGGGTCGTTGTTACCCTTTTAGCATTTTGTTCTCTCATTCATCTATTCTCCTCTGGACAAAACGACAAGATGGAAAACTCACCTCAAAAAAAAAAAAAAAAGAACAAGAGGCAGTACTGACTGCCAGGGACTTAATCAATGCAGACATTAATAAGATGTTGGAACTTGAGTTCAGAATGACGATTATAAAGATACTAGCTGGGCTTGAAAAAAGCATGGAAGAGAATCCCTTTCTGGATAAATAAAAGAACTAAAATCTA
Source organism: Callorhinus ursinus (assembly GCF_003265705.2). NCBI lineage: Eukaryota > Metazoa > Chordata > Mammalia > Carnivora > Otariidae > Callorhinus > Callorhinus ursinus. The sequence goes on from NW_027397100.1 coordinate 14,187,645, forward strand.
AGTTGAAATCAAAAAGGCTATTAATGAGGTGCAATAAAAAATGGAGACTCTAACTGCTAGGATAAACGAGGCAGAAGAGAGAATTACTGATATAGAAGACCAAATGATGGAGAATAAAGATGCTGAGAAAAAGAGAGATAAACAACTACTGGATCATGAGTGCAGAATTCAAGAGATAAGTGATACCATAAGATGAAACAATATTAAAATAATTGGGACCCCAGAAGAAGAAGAAAGAGAGAGAAAGGCAGAAGGTATATTGGAGCAAATTATAGTAGAGAACTTCCCTAATTTGGGGAAGGAAACAGGCATCAAAATCCAGGGGGCACAGAGAACCCCCCTCAAAATCAATAAAAATAGGTCAACACCTCGACATCTAATAGTAAAACTTACAAGTCTCAGAGACAAAAAGAAAATCCTGAAAGCAGCTCGGGACAAGAGGTCTGTAACCTACAGTAGTGTAAACATTAGATGGGCAGCAGACCTATCCACAGAGACCTAGCACACCAGAAAAGACTGGTATGGTATAGTCAGAGCACTAAAAGAGAAAAATATATAGCAAAGAATACTATATCCAGCTAGGCTGTCATTGAAAATAGAAGGAGAGCTAAAAAGTTTCCAGGACAAACAAAAACTAAAAGAACTTGCAAACACCAAACCAGCCCTACAAAAAATATTAAAAGGGGTCCTCTATGCAAAGAGAGAGCTTAAAAGTAACATAGATCAGAAAGGAATAGAGACAATATACAGTAACAGTCACCTTACAGGCATAACAATGCCCCTAAATTCATATCTTTCAATAGTTACCCTGAATGTAAGTGGACTAAATGTCCCAATCAAAAGACACAGGGTATCAGATTGGATAAAAAAACAAGACCCAGGGGCACCTGGGTGGCTCAGTCATTATGCATCTGCCTTCGGCTCAGGTCATGATCCCAGGGTCCTGGGATCGAGCCCTGCACCGGGCTCCCTGCTCAGCGGGAAGCCTGCTTCTCCCTCTCCCACTCCCCCTGCTGGTGTTCCCTCTCTCGCAGTCTCTCTCTGTCAAATAAATAAACAACATCTTTAAAAAAATAAAAATAAAGAAACAAGACCCATCGATATGCTGCCTGCAAGAGATTCATTTTAGATCCAAAGACACCTCCAGATTGAAAGTGAGGGGGTGGAAAACCATTTACCATGCTAATGGACACCAAAAGAAAGCTGGGGTGGCAATCCTTATATCAGACAAATTAGATATTAAACCAAAGACTATAATAAGAGATGAGGAAGGACACTATATCCTACTTAAAGTGTTTATCCAACAAGAAGATCTAACAATTGTAAATATCTATGCCCCTAACATGGGAGCAGCCAATTATATAAGCCAATTAATAACAAATCAAAGAAACACATCGACAGCAAGACAATAATAGTAGGGGACACCCCCCCACACACACTGAAATGGACAGATCACCTAAGCAAAAGATCAATAAGGAAATAAAGGCTTTAAATGACAAATGACCAAATGGACTTCACAGATATATTCAGAACATTCCATCCCAGAGCAAAAGAATTCACATTCTTCTCTAGTGTCCATGGAACATTCTCCAGAATAGATCACATCCTAGGTCACAAATCAGGTCTTAACCGGTACCAAAAGATTGGGATCATTCCCTGCATATTTTTGGACCAAAATGCTTTGAAACTAGAACTCAATCACAAGAGGAAAGTCAGAAAGAACTCAAATACATGGAGGCTAAAGAGCATCCTATTAAAGAATGAATGGGTCAACCAGGAAATTAAAGAAGAATTTTAAAAATTCATGGGAACAAATGAAAATGAAAACACAACTGTTCAAAATCTTTGGGATGCAGCAAAGGCGGTCCAAAGAGGAAAGTATATAGCAATACAAGCCTTTCTAAAGAAACAAGAAAGTGGTCTCAAATACACAACCTAACCCTACACCTAAAGGAGCTGGAGAAAGAACAGCAAATAAAGCCTAAACCCAGCAGGAGAAGAGAAATAATAAGGTTCAGAGCAGAAATCAATGAACTAGAAACCAAAAGAACAGTAAAACAGTCAATGAAACTAGGAGTTGGTTCTTTGAAAGAATTAGTAAGATTGATAACCCTCTGGCCAGACTTATCAAAAAGAAAAGAGAAACGACCCAAATAAATAAAATCATGAATGAAAGAGGAGAGATCACAACCAACACCAAAGAAATACAAACAATTCTAAGAACATATTATGAGCAACTCTATGCCAGCAAATTAGACAATCTGGAAGAAATGAATGCCTTCCTAGAGAAGTATAAACTACCAAAACTGAACCAGGAAGAAATAGAAAACCTGAACAGACCCATAACCAGTAAGGAAATTGAAGCAGTCATCAAAAATCTCCCAACAAAAAAGAGCCCAGGGCCAGATGGCTTCCCAGGGGAATTCTACCAAACATTTAAAGAAGAATTAATACCTATTCTCCTGAAACTGTTCCAAAAAATAGAAATGGAAGGAAAACTTCCAAACTCATTTTATGAGGCCACCATTACCTTGATCCCCAAACCAGACAAAGACCCCATCAAAAGGGAGAATTACAGACCAATATCCTTGATGAACATGGATGCAAAAATTCTCACCAAAATACTAGCCAATAGGATGCAACAGTACATTAAAAGGATTATTCACCATGACCAAGTGGAATTTATTCCTGGGCTGCAAGGTTGGTTCAACATCCACAAATCAATGTGATACAATACATTAATAAAAGAAAGAACAAGAACCATATGATCCTCTCAATAGATGCAGAAAAAGCATTTGACAAAGTACAGCATCATTTCTTGATTAAAACTATTCAGAGTGTAGGGATAGAGGGTACATACCTCAACATCATAAAAGCCAACTATGATAAACCCATAGAGAGTTTTTCCCCTAAGGTCAGGAACACGGCAGGGATGTCCACTATCACCACTGCTATTCAACATAGTACTAGAAGTCCTAGCCTCAGCAATCAGACAACAAAAAGAAATCAAAGGCATCCGAACTGGCAAAGAAGAAGTCAAACTCTCTTTGCAGATGATATGATACTTTAGGTGGAAAACCCAAAAGACTCCACCCCAAAACTGCTAGAACTCATACAGGAATTCAGTCAAGTAGCAGGCTATAAAATCAATGCACAGAAATCAGTGGCATTCCTATACACCAACAACAAGACAGAAGAGAGACAAATCAAGGAGTCGATCCCATTTACAATTGCACCCAAAACCATAAGATAACTAGGAATAAATCTAATCAAAGAGGCAAAGAATCTGTACTCAGAAAACTAGAGAATACTCAGGAAAGAAATTGAGGAAGACACAAAGAAATGGAAAAACACTCCAAGCTCATGGATTGGAAGAACAAATATTGTGAAAATGTCTATGCTACCTAGAGCAATCTACACATTCAATGCAATCCCTATCAAAATACCATCCACTTTTTTCAAAGAAATGGAACAAATAATACTAAAATTTGTATGGAATCAGAAAAGACCCCGAATAGCCAGAGGAATGTTGAAAAAGAAAAGCAAAGCTCGTGGCATCCCAATTCCAGACTTCCAGCTCTATTACAAAGCTGTCATCATCAAGACAGTATGGTACTGGCACAAAAACAGACACATAGATCAAAGGAACAGAATAGAGAGCCCAGAAATGGACCCTCAACTCTATGGTCAACTAATCTTCGACAAAGCAGGAAAGAATGTCCAGTGGGAAAAAAACAGTCTCTTCAACAAATGGTGTTGGGAAAATTGGGACAGCCACATGCAGAAGAATGAAACTGGACTGTTTCCTTAAACCCCACACAAAAATAGACTCAAAATGGATGAAAGACCTAAACGTGAGACAGGAATCCATCAAAATCCTTGAGGAGAACTTAGGTAGCAACTTCTTCGACCTCAACTGCAGCAACTTCTTCCTAGACACATCGCCAAAGGCAAGGGAAGCAAGGGCAAAAATGAACTATTGGGACTTGATCAAGATAAAAAGCTTTTGCACAGCAAAGGAAACAGTCAACAAAACCAAAAGACAACTGACAGAATGCAAGAAGACATTTGCAAATGACATATCAGATAAAGGGCTAGCACACAAAATCTATAAAGAACTTATCAAACTCAACTCCCAAAGAACAAATAATCCAATCAAGAAATGGGAAGAAGACATGAACAGACATTTCTGCAAAGAAGACATCCATCATCCATACTCTGCACAATGTATATGATTTATAATTGCTGATAGCTTTATCAAAACTTCATAGTTACTCTATTTCTGTTTGAATGTGTAGTAGGATATCAATGGCTTTAATCTGAGCTTCCCTGGCAACTAATGAAGTTGAGTACCTTTTCATATATTTATTGGCCATTGACACATCCTCTTTTGTTAAGTGTCTGTTCAAACCTCTGGTTACTTTTTTTATTAGGTTGATCTTTTTCTTATAGATTTGTAAACATTTTCAAAATATTTCATATATTAGTCCTTCATCAGACATATGTATTGTGAATACTGGCTCCCACAGTATATCTTTTTACTCCTTTACTGGTGTAAATTTATGACCAGAAATTCTAGATTGTAATAAATTTCAACTTATATTTCTCCTTTATAATTTTTACTTTCTATAGCCCATTTCAGATGTATTGAAGACCTTCTCCTCTGCTTTCTTCTAAATATTTATTTATAAAACAAATATTTCTAAATATTTCTAAATATATTTAGAAATAATATAAATAATATAAACAAATATTTCTAAAATATTTGTTCTTTTACTTTTCAGATTTATATCTGCAACCACTTGTACTGGCTGTATAAGGTATGAAAGAAGAGTCAAGGTTAATTTTCTGCTATATGCCAAGTCACCCAGGCACAATTTACTGAAAACAACATTGGTTATTCAGTTGCCTGCAGTGTTGCCTTAGCCATAATCAAGCAACTGCATAAGAATATCCATGATTCTGCTACTGGTGTAACTATATCCTTTCTTACTATTCTATTTTATCTTGTATCTTGTTATTGGTTATATAGTCTCCAGTTTTGTACTTTTCCCTCAAGATTACCTTAGCTATTACTTACTCTGAATTTTCATTGATTTTTACAAACAGATCATCACTCCCTGTTAAAAAAAACAATGGAATTTAAACACCTTGGGACTGAATTTATAGATTTATTGAATTTGTAGAATTTATAGTTTGACAACATTACAATATTGAATGCAATGATCATGTAGCATGGTATATTCCTCCTTTAATTTCCCTCAGTTTTCTTTTAGATATATGCCAGATTTTGAAGTTTTTACTATTAGCATTTTAAAAAATTTCTGATCCTACTTGTATTTGCTAATATATGGAAAACAATTCATTTTTTGTAGTTTTATAACTTCATTTATTAAATTCAATATTTATTTTATTTGCACATTACTTTGTATTTTCTATGGTATCAGTTACTGTGAAAATCGTTTCCCATTATAAAACCTATGTGTATATGCTGAGCTTTGATTTCTATCTCCCTTACCCAGGGACAGCATCAAAATAATTTTTTAAATTAACCACAATTACCAGGCCATCAGATTAAAACTAACTTGTATGTCCAACTTATTTTCTGTATTAATTCTCCTTCATTTTTGGCTAGACTTCTTTACTCACTTGTCAGTTCAATAATGCTTTCTAGATACTGTAAAAAGTGTTACCATACTTCTTAGTTATTTTTAACTAAAGAGTAGGTCTGAATAACTAGCCCACCAACAATATGAAATGGAAACCCACCAAATTTATGTTTAATAAAAATGTTAGGACTTTTGCTTGTGCCCAAAATGGAATCAAAAGGACTGGATTTACTCTCTCAACTCAAACAACTAAAAAATTGGACAAAATATGACACAACAATTTTAAATCATAGAGGAATAGGAAGCTCAAGAAGTGACTCCTGAGAGAAGGAAAACGAACAAGGTAAAGCCTATATTTGCCCCCAGCTAAATGCCTGCAGAGATTTTCCAAGCTGCCATGCATGGAAGGAAAAGCCAATAAAGCTTAGAGGTTTCCATGAGATGCAGAGACAGAGTTAAGATGTCAGTTTTTACCAATTTTATCTATAGATTTAAGGCAATTCAAATCCAAATCCCAACAAGTTATTTTATGAGTATTGACAGACTGATTCTAAAATTTACATGGAAAGGCAAAAGACACAGAAAAGCGAGCAGAATATTGAAGAAAGAGAAATTTGGAGAACTTATACTACCCAACTTCAAGACTTTCTATCAAGCTACAGTAATCAAGACAGTGCAGTATTGGTGAAAGAATAGACAAATAGATCAATGGAACCTAATAGAGGGCCCATAAATAGACCGACACAAATACAGTTAACTGATCTTTGATAAGGGAGCAAATACAATTCAATGGGGGAAAGAAGCGATGTGGGAACAACTGGACACACAAAAAATGAATCTAGACACAGCTCTGACACCTTTCACAAAAAATAATTCAAACTGGATCCCATACCTGATGCAAAATGCAAAAGTACACAACTCCCAGAAGATAACATACAAGAAAATCTAGGTGACTTTGGGTTTGGTGATGACTTTTTACATGAAACACCAAAAGCATGATCCATGAAAGAAAAAAATTAATGGACTTTATCAAAATTAAAAACTGGAGGCGCCTGGGTGCCTCAGTCAGTTAAGTGGACAACTCTTGATTTCAGCTCAAGTCACGATCTCAAGGTCCTGGGATCGAGCCCCATGTTGGGCTCCATGCTCAGCAGGGAGTCTGCTTGAGGATTCTCTCTCTCCCTCTCCCTCTGGCCCTCTCCCACTCTCTCTCTCTAAAATAAATAAATAAATCTTTAAAATTAATTAAATTAAAAACTGCTGCTCTGTGAAAAACACTTTTTTTTAAAGATTTTATTTATTTATTTGAGAGAGAGGGAGAGGGCAAAGCAGACTCCCTGCTGAGCAGAGAGCCGGATGGATGTGGGGCTCGATCCCAGGACCCTGAGATCATGATCTGAGCCGAAGGCAGATGCTTAACTAACTGAACCACCCAGGCACCCCTGTGAAAAACTTTCAAGAAAATGAAAAAAAAGCTATAGATTAGGAGGATATATTTGTAAAATACATATCTGATAAAGGACTTGTATCCAATATATACAAAGAACTCTTAAAAGTCAACAGTAAGAAAAGAGGACTGACATCCATTAAGACGGCTCTGAACAATAATTTGGCATCCATCCATGGACAAAAATGCCTTTGTGGGAGCTTTGGGATCCAGGTAGGAGATTATGAAACCCTGGTGCAGTCGAAGACTTAGCAGAGCTCTTTTAAGAACACAGGCCAACACTCCGGAAGCTGACTCACCAATCCTGGTCCCTGCTGCAGACCAGGAGAAAGCTCTGACCTCTAAGGACTTATCTACAGCTCCATTTGGCTTGGTTCTGTCATCAGTGCCATGTATCAAGGGGCCCTGGAAGAGTCACACCCACTCATGCATAGGGTAATAGTCATACAGAATTTGGTCCTGGCTGGGCACCCAGAAAGTGGCTCAAGAACCAGCTCCAGCCCATACCAGCCCTCTAACTGGATTCCAGCCCATCCCAGCCATAGTCCTCAAACATTCCTGCTGTCACATAGACCTGGCAGGAGACACTCCTGCCTGTGCCCCTGGAGTTTCTGGAAGGGCCCTATATTTGGTTCCAGGTCCCTCATAGCCACAGTCTGTCAGCAGTCCTAAGGGTCCAGGATCCCAGGGGGAAACACTCCTGTCTGCATCTCCAGAGATCATAAACAATCTACAGATTTAATGCAATCCCTATCAAATCTTAATGGCATTTTTCACAAGGGTAGAAAACAATTCTACAATTCATATGGAACAAATACCCAAACCAATTTTGAGAAAGAAGAACAAAGCTGAGGCATCACACTTCCTGATTTCAAAACATATTACAAAGCTACTGTAATTAAAACAGTTTGGTACTGGCATAAAGACAGACATATAGACCAATGGGACAGGACAGAGAGCTCATATATAAATCCATGCATATATGGTCAACTGATCTTCAACAAGAGTGCCAAAAATACATGATGGGGAAAAAGAATATCTTCAACAAATGGTTTGAGAAAACTGTACATCCCCATGCAGAAGGATGAAATTGTACTCTTATCTTACACCATACACAAAAATCAATTCAAAATGGATTAAAGACTTAAATGTAAGACAAGTAACTGTAAAATTCCTAGTAGAAAATATATGGGAAATCTTCATGACACTGCTCTTGGCAATGATTTCACAGGTATGACATCAAAAGTACAGGTAACAAAAGCAAAAATAAAAAGTAAAAAAGCAAAAAGCAGGACACTACATCAAACTAAAAATCTCCTGTACAGTATAGGATACAATCAACAGAATGAAAATGCAACCTATGGAATGGTAGGAAATATTTGCAAACCATATACTGATAAAGGATCAATCTCCAAAATACATAAGGAACACCTATAACTCAACAGCAAAAAACAAACAAACAAAAAAACCATTAACAACTCAATTTTAAGATGGACTAAGGAATGAATAGACATTTCTCCAAAGAGTACATACAAATGGCCAACAGGCACCTGAAAAAATTTCCAACATCACTAATCATCAAGGAAATACCAATCAAAACCACAGTGATATATCATCTCACATCTGTCAGGATAGCTATTGTCAAAAAAAAAAAAAAGACAAGTGTAGCGAGGATGTGGAGAAAGTAGAACCCTTGCACACTGTTGGTGGGAATGCAAAATGGTGCAGCCACTCTGGAAAACAGTATGGAGGTTCCTCAGATAAATAGAAATAGTACTGTATGATCCAGCAATCCCACTTCTGGATATTTATCCAAAAGAACTGAAATTAGGATCTTGAAGAGATACTGGCGTTGCAGATATTGTTGCAGCATTATTTACAACAGCTAAGGTGTGAATAGCCTGTTCACAATTAGCTAAACAACCTAAGTGTTCACCAATAGATCAACGGATAAAGAAAATGTGGTATAGGATATTATGATAAGTGAAATAAATCAGACAGAGAAAGACAAACAGTCTATGATCTCACTTATATGTGGAATCTAAAAAAATCAAACTCATAAGCAAATAATGCAATATATGTTAAGGAAAAAAAAGAAGAAGAAGATAGCAGGAGGGGAAGAATGAAGGGGGGGAAATCGGAGGGGGAGACCAACCATAGGAGATGATGGACTCTGAAAAACAAACTGAGGGTTCTAGAGGGGAGGCGGGTGGGGGGATGGGTTAGCCTGGTGATGGGTATTAAAGAGGGCACATTCTGCGTGGAGCACTGGGTGTTATGCACAAACAATGAATCATGGAACACTACATCCAAAACTAATGATGTAATGTATGGTGATTCACATAACAATAAAAAAATTTTAAAAAAAATCAAACTCATAGAAAAAAGAGATCAGATTTATGGTTACCAGAGGGTGAAGGATGTATGCATTACATTAATTCTGGTGATAGTTTCACAAGTGCATAACCTATCGAACTCATCAAATTGTACACTTTAAATAATGCATTTCTTTTTTTAAAAATATTTTATTTATTTATTTGACAGAGAGAGAGATAGTGAGAGCAGGAACACAAGCAGGGGGTGTGGGAGAGGGAGAAGCAGGCTTCCTGTGGAGCGGGGAGCCCAATGCAGGGCTTGATCCCAGGACCCTGGGATCATGACCCAAGCTGAAGGCAGATGCTTAATGACTGAGCCACCCAGGCGCCCCTAAATAATGCATTTCAATGTACATCAATTATACCTCAATAATTTGAAATAATAAAAAATAAAAATTCCCCACAAAGAATAAAATCTCTAGGACCTTACCTCCAGTAACAATCCACAGGACTAGTCAAAAGAATTTTTAACAACACAAATAAAATCTTCTTTGAATGCCTGCCTCTAACTCAGTCAGAAAACTATTATCAGAATGACATCTGTTTTATACTCTTCTAGTTAATGCATTTACTTCCATACAACACGTATAACTTTTTCACATAAATTAGAATCACTCTATATGTTGCTCGGCAATGTTGCTTCTTCACTCAAAAACGTTCGGAAAGACAAAATCTGCTGCACTCCTTCTAATGAATGTACAGCATTAAATTATATGTATGCACTTCATTTTATAATATTCTATTGTTGGACTTGAATGGGAATTTAAAGACATCATTGTACATGTTTCTTCAAGCGTTGATATATTTCTTTAAAAAAAAAAAACTTTTTAGGGCGCCTGGGTGGCTCAGTCGTCAAGCGTCTGCCTTCGGCTCAGGTCATGATCCCAGGGTCCTGGGATCGAGCCCCGCATCGGGCTCCCTGCTCAGCGGGAAGCCTGTTCCTCCCTCTCCCACTCCCCCTGCTTGTGTTCCCTCTCTTGCTGTCTCTCTCTCTGTCAAATAAATAAATAAAATCTTTAAAAAAAACTTTTAAATTTCAGATTATCAACAAAGTATTAACTTTTTCATTCAACAAACAACTGCTTAGGTACTTCTTTATGCCCAGAACTAACATACAGAAGAGAATAATATGTAGTCAGTATTCAAAAATCCATTGTATTTTAGGAAAAGAGACAGCCAGGTGAACAGGCAGTCACAATGCAGTAAGGTAAATACTTTTAGAACCAACACAGGAGGACTGTGGAAAAACAGGAGTACCCAGCCTTGAGGGAGCAGCATAAATTCTTTTTGTGTTTTTCTCTCCAAATTGTCATACACTTCTGCAGAGCTTGCACCTACACTTCTAAGTCCTTTTCCCCCCAAGGCATGCCTAGAATAGGGCTCTTGAATAGTGACGCCTCAATTAGAGAGGCTGGTCAATGGACTGAAGTTGTTTGGCACAGTATCCTATATCCTACTGGTCTGCTGGTTGAGCCCAACCCTGTCTAGGGAGGACAATAAAGACCTGTGTGCAGTCACACTGAATAAAGAGTTCTGGACTCCACAGAACCCACTGCCTACGTGTTTCAGGAGCCATGAAGTCCCTATTGTTCACTCTTGCAAGCTTCATGCTCCTGGCCCAATTGGTTTCAGGTAAACAGAATCTTGTGGGAAAAAATCTAGCCCAGAACAGGGTCCTGGAAATGGAATCCCTATTAGCAAACATCCATGGGAGTAAGGGTAGGGTTTTCGCTGGTAGGGGGTGCTAAGGTATGCCCTACTTCAGAACATCTCTATTATAAGAGGCCTTTTACAACAGCGCAGTGTCTATGGTTGGCAGTTAAGGAGAATAATGAGACTCCAAATGCAGAGATGGTCTTGTTGTTCCAAACCCCCCTCTATCCTATCACTCAGGGCCAGCTCAGGCCAGCCCTGCCTCACCTCACTTTGTATGGCACCAAGTATTACTCTTGAAGTAACAATTCTCCAATATTACTTCTTCCGATTTTCTTGGTCTTACAGAGAAGGTCATCCCATTTTTTTTATTCTTGGATGTGATTTAAAGGACAAGAAAGGCTGTTTCTAAATATCTATAGGACTGCAAGTTGGAAAAGGAAAGAAACATATTCTGAGTGAACATGGGGAAAAGATGGAAGACTGTTGGAAATTCTATGTCAGATTTCAGCTCTATGTGTATAGCATTTCTTCCTTTTAATTAATTATATAGCTTATATTTACAAAATTAAGACAAGAACACTGGGGACATCTTAGAAATAAAGAAATTGGCCACCATTCCATCACTGCTCACATTTTTTTAAAAAGTTGTTACCAACTGATACATGAGTTTATAATCTGCCCTTTTTTAACTTAAGTCTGTAGCAGGTAAACTTTCATTCCTAATGCCTTAGTTACTTCTAAATATTTTTATTGATTTATTAGAAGCACAAAATTTTCATTTTCATGTTGTCAACTCTATTGGCATTTCCTTTGCATTCTTCCATTAGCTTAGAAAGTTCTCTATGTTGAGGATAGTTTGTGCACCATGCTTACTGTGTTGTTTTATTTTTATTTTTATTCCAGTATAGTTAACATACAGTGTTATATTAGGTTCAGGCATACAATACAGTGGATGAACAATTCTATATATTGCTTGGTGCTCATCATAATTGTACCCTTTAATCTCCATCACCTATTTCACCCATCCCACTACCCCCACCTCCCCCCTGGTAACCATTAGTTTGTTCTCTATAGTTAAGAGTCTGTCTTTTGATTTGTCTCTCTCTTTTTTTCCCTTCGTTCATTTGTTTTGTTTCTTAGATTCCATATATGAGTGAGATCATACGGTATTTATCTTTATCTGACTGGCTCATTTCAATTAGCACTGTGTTCTCTAGATACATCCATGTTTTCTAATGGCACAAAGTGAAGAACTAACTTTTTGAGGTAGAATTTCCTAACAGAGAATTGTATTACTCTATAGCCTGCCTCTAGAGAAAGTATTTTAGGTTCTCTAGAATTTACAGAACTGTTCAAAAATAACAGTAGGAAGGCTACCTCAGAAGATGTTCAGATCTATTGCATCCTTGAAATTCTATGAGTTTAGATTGCTGATTTTGCTCTCTGTCTCTGGGACATTGATGATATACACCACATACTTGCATGGTGTCCTCTTTCTAAATCAAAGGACCTGAGAAAACTCCTCACTTCCCTTTCTAGACACCCGCAAGCAATTCAGGATTATTCTGCAACATTATCCAAGGCTAACCCAAGATCTCTCTAGATTAGAGAGATGCAAGCCTTAGAAAGGACATTTGGAAGGAAGCATCAACAAAACAGCAGGGCTCAAGGTAGATCAGAATGAAAAGGAGGGAAACTTGATCTGAGGTTTCCATCCACTTGTCCCAGCCGGAGAAAGCAGGAGAAAAACATTTGAATGTTATCTCCATGGAGATATTTGGGATGGAGAGAAAGAAGACCATGGAGAGAAGGGCTAGAGAGACAGTTTAAGGTCAAAGACCACTGTGGAGACTCCTTACAGACACAAAAGAATAGAAAAGAGGGCGCCTGGGTGGCTCAGTTGGTTAAGCGACTGCCTTCGGCTCAGGTCATGATCCTGGAGTCCCGGGATCGAGTCCCACATCGGGCTTCCTGCTCAGTGGGGAGTCTGCTTCTCCCTCTGACCCTCCCCACTCTCATGCTCTCTCTCTCTCATTCTCTCTCTCAAATAAATAGATAAATAAATCTTTAAAAAAAAAGAATAGAAAAGATAAAGTAAGAAAAATCATGCAAACAAAGAAGTCAAGCAATCTTTTCCTGTCTCAGAAATAGCAGGTTCTTCCCACACTCTTAGCCTTCACATATGCTATTACTTCTTCTTTGAACACTCTTTTAGATCTTCACATAGCGGGACCCCTTTCATCCATCCTTCTGTCTAGGCTTGAACATCATTTCCTAAGGGATAATTTCCTCAACAACCCCAGGCAGAATCCTGATTTTAGAAGTGAGAGGCCCATTCCTATAGCCCTACATCTATATATGTAATTGCATGTACATAAACATTATGTATGTAAAAATCTCATTTAATCCTTGGAGGAGAATTAAACAGCTGATAAAGGATAACAGTGGTGGTAATAGTCAGAAATCAAAAATGACTGTTCCATTTGCTTACTCTCTACTACATTCCATTATATTTTTTAATTTGCTGCACTTATCACAATCTGCAGTTATTTTGTTTATTCATTTACATATTTATTTTCTTCCCACTACCTCCTCCCCCATAAGCTTCTCAGATCTTGTCTTCCTGTTCATTGTTTCAGTCCCATCATTCTTGCAGGGTTCTTAACATAGTAGGCACCCATTATATATGTGTTGATTCAATGGGAAATGAGTTGAACAACACAGATCCCGATAAGAAAGAGTTCTAACATCTCTTCAGGGCCTTCTATGTGTTATACCATGTGATAAGAAAATTTTTTATGTATATATATAATATGTAGGCACACCTTGCAGAATGGCTCCCTGATAAATATATTCCTAGTAGAATGGCTTTTGAGTTATTACCAAAAAGTTGTAGATTGTATTTATATCTCAATATTATAGATACATAGATATTCATGTATATATGAGAAGTTATATTACATTTAATAAGACAATCTATAAGACAAATCCAGTTACATTTCACATACAATTTGTAGGACCTCACAAACTTGTAAAGATATTTTGAAAATCTCACCAAGTGTCAACAAAAGCCAGTGAATCTGTGTGACAGTAAGAAGAATTACAGTGATGATTTGAGCATTTCATATTTTAAAATGATCATTTTTTTTTAGTTTTCTTTAGGTGGTTTATTGTGTTTTAGTTACATTTTATGAAATTGGTTAGGGCTTTTGTACTTACTAGAAATAATGTGTTATATATATTTTCCCATTAAAACAATGGGGAATAGATACCTGGTAAGTGTTTATATCCCAAATTTTGATTTCAGAAAGGCTCATACATACATCAAAATTTTATGTGTGTATATTTTTATAAAATCTCAGAGCAGGTCCGAGGACTAGGAAAAATATAACAATGCCACTGGTAAGGGACTTGAATGATGAGTGTTCAAAAAACTATTGTTATTTCTACCTTTTTGTGATAGGTCTCTGGTTTAAATAATCTATATAATTCCTTTATGCAGGTAGTTGGTATGTGAAAAAGTGTGCAAACAAAATTGGAAATTGCAGGTCGACATGCAGAGTGGGAGAGGCGGCGATACAGCCTGCTACTGGGATATGCCCCAAAGAAAAAATGTGCTGCATCCTGTCTGGCAAAGAGTTTAATTCTGTTGTCTGCGGGGAAAACTCAAAGATGACAACCACGGCACATGCTTCAGAAGTTTCAATGAGTACCACTAACTGAACATTCCCACCTGTCTCCTGACCTAGGATCCCTGCTTCATTAAAGCAAAGGGCTTTACTCTGGCGTCACTCTCCTCGATACACCCTCTTCCCCTGTCCCTCCACGGAACAATGTCTGGAAGGCCATCATATTTCCTTAGCACCAGCAGTGCCAGGGAAGAGATGCAAATAAGGTAGAGGCCAGACACAAGTGAGGCTTGGTCCAAAACACCCACTAGGGACTGATGGTTGGAAGTGATGTCATCATTGAAGACAGTTCCCAGCCTGCCTGCTCACAATCTGCCATAGCAGTGATTATCAAGTGTTAAAGCACATCAGAAACACCTGGAGAGACTGTTAAAACAGATTTCTGGGCCTCATCCCCAATTTCTGATTCTGTGGTAGAGCCTGAGGAATTAGCATTACTCACAAATTCCAAGTGATGCCAATGTTTCTGGTCCACAGACCACACTTTGAGAAACAATGGCCCATAATATGGAATCTAAAGGCCTCTTCCTATAGATTGAGGGTGAAATCATACATATTTTTGAAGTGGTTACTGATACAAAAGCATTCTTACAGAGCACTTAGGTAATCATTTTCTTATTAGATTTCCTATAACAACCTCAGAATGTAGGTATTGTGACTTCACTTCGGAGAAGAAGAAACTTGATGTATAAGTATTAGAACTGGAACAGATTTAATTGAACACTAAAAGCATTCTGTCACTATACCTTGAAGTTGTCCTATTTTCTCCTCAATCACAGACTCCAACTTAGATAGGATGGTAGAATAAGATCCCTATAATGTGACTTGAATACAGGGATAGACACTTTAAGCTTAAGGATTTTTCCCTTAAGAACTCCACATGCACAGGGGCACATGGGTGGCTCAGTCGTTAAGTGTCTGCCTTTGGCTCGGGTCATGATCCCAGGGTCCTGGGATCGAGCCCCACATCGGGCTCCCTGCTCAGCGGGGAGTCTGCTTCTCCCTCTCCCACTCCCCCTGCTTATGTTCCCTCTCTCGCTGTGTCTCTCCTCTGTCAGACAAATAAATAGAATCTTAGAAAGAAAATAAAAAGAACTCCACGTGCACAAGTAAGAGAATATGACCAGGGGCGTCACAGTCATCCACCCATGCCCCAGGACCACTTCCTTGATGCTTAGACTGGGAGAATAGGAAATGCAGTTGCCTTCACTGGCTTTGTTTGTCTGTCAGTCCGTTTGTTCACCTATGAGGTGATAGGGTTGGACTGAATTTCTTTCTCCTTACCTTTTGCATGCTGATATCCTTCTGATTCTAAAAATATGAGTTTAGGTTATGCCTAGTTGGGTCAACTTCACCTTTCACCTTATAAGAGGCCAAAGATTTAATGTGGAGAACTAAAAGTGGGACAAAACATTGGATGAAGAGTTATCACACTGTAAACACAAGTCCATGAGTGCTGTCATGGTACCCTTTTCCAACTTCACTTGATCCCACATTCCATTACTAATAGGTCTATGTGAATCTTCCACCTGTAATATGTATCACGACTTCTATCTCCACTGCTGGAGTAAAGACTGAGCTCTCAAGACTTGCCTTGGGATTATTGCAAGAGTCTTCCTGTTGATTGCTATGCATTTCTTCTGCACATAGACTCATACATCCTCTACACTGATAGCCAGTCATTTTTCTGACACAAATCTAAACAGCAAGCTCTCCTCTGGCATCACTGCACACAGATTCCTAGCCAACATTTCAGTCCAGGCTTCACTGTTCTTCATGTTCAGATCCTAGATTACATTTCCAGTTTTATCTCCTCTCACTCCCCAAGGGCCATCCCACACAAATCAAATGCGATTGATTTGAACTTACTGGTTTGCTTCTGGATTTAAGTTTTTATACATACTCTTCTCTCTCCACTTACCCCTGAGCAGGAAAATCTTTATTCTCATCCAGAGAATTCATAACCACATTGCTCCACCCAAAACACAACTACGTCACATCTTGTTCTCCTTTATTATGGCTTATACGGAATTTGTCATCATGTCACATCATGCTCTATGTGTCTGCTTGTATGTCTTCTCCTCTAACTAGATTTTGAAATTTTATTCAAGGAGGGGAACCTTTTTCTATTTCTCTCTCCTCTTGTCCCGTAACTAGATTCTATATTAGAATTTGTTGAATAAGTAAAGAGGGTTCTTGATAGCCTTGACGACTTTTGGATGTTACTGAAATTTCGCCTTTATTTATTCTAGATCTTCTCCAGAAGACTGGCCTCTGCCTCCTCAAACAGATACATCTATGATCTATGATATAATCCAGCAGAGGAGATTTGAGGGGTGGGTCATCCCAAACTAGCAGGACATCATTGCCTTTTACTCCCATAGCTCTCGTTGTAGGCAGAACTCGTGAACTCACACAGGAAGGGGGATGGACAGAGGCAGGTCACTTCAGCAGAGGAGGGCAGTAGAAAAAAACATGAGCTTTACAGTCAGACATCTATGAGGTCATTCATGGTCCCCCCATCTATTCATCTGTTCAGTCTGTAGACAATTGATTTCCCACCTTCAAGCCTAAGTTTATGAAGTTGAAGAACAGAGAAGACATTTAGTCCCTCTCAGAGCACTTTGAAGGTTGCCAGAGGAGTAGATTCAAATTTACCTACAACATAGGGACTTAGCCATAGCAGGTTGCTGATTCCTGGGTGAAGAGCAGAAAGGCACATTTCCCGAGGGCCCTGCCCACTAGACCATGGCTGCTCTGCATGGGTATGGTGATTAGAAGACATGTTTCACCTGGGGGTAAGCTCATTACAATGCAGAGAAGGCTGTGACAGAGGTTAGGAACATAAGATCTCACTTGAACAGCCAGATGGGATTTTAAAGGCTCCTGATAGAACTCACTGTGCTTTCCCCTCACTAATCACCTTGATCACTATGATTGAAAACATCTGAGAGCTATGATCACTGTGATTACAGATGAGGAATATCATTTTAGTGCTGCAGCCTGAAACTTTACCTTCCTGTCCTTTTCCCTTGCATCCATTCCTCCTTCATCCCATGCTTGAACTTAGGTGGCAAATAACCTTTCTCTGCTTTGTGGTTTTGGGGAGAAAAGGAACCTTCATTGTATGAGACTCGCAATGCACCAAGCACATTGATGCACAGTGTCATTAAATAAAAGCCTTATATAATAATTATGATAACATGATTAAAGCTGAGGAAACTGGAGCAAAACATATCTAATATTATATCTAGGTTTGCTCCTTACTGCTTTTACTCATCACGTGGCCTCTTCCTCAATTCTTTCACTGGTATGTTTCACATACACCTACATCCTAGACTCACTCTAAAACTTAAAATAGGTAAGGCATAAAGAACAGTTTCTGGCATGTATAAAACTCTATGACATGTATACTATACTTAGTGAGATATAAGCTTCTCCCATTTAAAAATGAAAACTCTGAGTTCATGGAGGAAGAGGATCTTGCACCAACACAGTCACATATCAAAGGCAGTTCCACTACTGCCAATCCCACAACCCATCCGTAACCCATCTCATTCTAAACTGGAAGATATCCTCAAAGCTGATTTCTACCTCTTAAGCTTGTCATTTTGCATAGCCATTGAGTCCTCAAGAATGAGGTCTGCAGTCCATGCAGAATAATCTGGATTCCAGAAGGAAAAGAGAGAAAGAAGGGCACAGAAGTTCATTTAAAGAAATCATAGGTGAGAACTTCCCAAATATGGGGAGAGACTTGGACATCCAAGTTTACAAAGTTAACAGATCAATCACCCTATCATCTGACTGGAGAAACTTTCTCCAAGATACATTATAATGAAACTACTAAAATCAAAGATAAAGAAAGAATCCTAAAGGCAGCCAGTGAATGAAGATTGTAACCTACAAAGGAAACCCCATCAGGCTGTCAGCAGATTTCTCAGCAGAAACCCTCAGGAGACAGCGGAGTGACATATGACAAGTGATTTAAAATTGCCAGCCAAGAATACTCTATCTGGCAAAGTGTTCTTGAGATATGAAGTATAAATAAAGACTTTCCCAGACAAGCAAAAGCTGAGGGAGTTCATCACCACTAGACCTGCTTTGCAAGAAATGCTGATAGGAGTTTGAGCTGAAATGAAAAGATGCTAATCAGTGACATGACAACATATGAAAGTACACAACACACTGCTAAAGGTGGAAAATGTTAGTCAGATATAGAAAACTCTAATTTTATAATAGTAAAGTATATAATATAAAGGCTAATGGAAAAGAGTATTAAAAATAATTATAGCTACTATAATTTGTTAATAAATTCACAGCCTTGTAAAGAGGTAAATTGTGTCTCTTCAACAAATGGTGTTGGGAAAACTGAGCAGCGACATGCAGAGGAATGAAACTGGACCACTTTCTTACACCAAACACAAGAATAAATTCAAAATCGATAAAAGACCTAAATGTGAGACAGGAAACCATCAAAATCCTACAGGAGAACACAGGCAGAAACCTCTTTGACCTTGGCCATAGCAACTTTTTACTAGACATGTCACCAGAAACAAAAGCAAAAATGAACTACTGGTACCTCATCAAGATTAAAAAATCTCTTCACAGTGACAGAAACAATCAACAAAACTAAAAGGCAGCCTATGGAATGGGAGAATATATTTGCAAACAACATATCTGATAAAGGTTTAGTATCCAAAATCTATAAAGAACTTACCAAACTCAACACCCAAAAAACAAATAATCCAGTTAAAAAAATGGGCAGAAGACATGAATAGACAATTTTCCAAAAAAGAAATCCAGATGGCTAACAGACACATGGAAAGATGCTCAACATCACTCATCATTAGGGAAATACAAATAAAAAACACGATGTGATATCACCTCACACCTGTCAGAATGACTAAAATTAACAACACAAGAAACAACAGGTGTTGGCAAGGATGCAGAGAAAGGGGAACCCTCTTGCAGTGTTGGTGGGAATGCAAACTGGTGCAGCCATGCCAGAGCAGTTCCTCAAAAAACTAAAAATAGAACTACCCTATGATCCAGCAATTGTACTACTAGGTATTTACCCAAAGGATACAAAAATACTGATTTGAAGGGGTGCATGCACCCCAATATTTACAGCAGCATTATCAACAATAGCCAAACTATGGAGAGAGCCCAGGTATCCATCTACTGATGAATGGATGAAGACGATGTGGTGTGTGTGTGTGTGTATATTCCATCATATATATATGATGGAATTTTACTCAGCCATCAAAAAGAATGAAATCTTGGGGCACCTGGGTGGCTCAGTCATTAACCGTCTGCCTTCAGCTCAGGTCATGATCCCAGGGTCCTGGGATCGAGCCCCGCATCGGGCTTCCTGCTCGGCTGGAAGCCTGCTTCTCCCTCTCCCACTCCCCCTGCTTGTGTTCCTTCTTTCACTGTGGTCTCTCTCTGTCAAATAAATAAATAAAAATCTTTAAAAAAAATTTAAAAAAAAAGAATGAAATCTTGCCATTTACAATGACGTGGATGGAGCTACAGTGTATTATGCTAAGTGAAATAAGCCAGTCAGAGAAAGAAAAATACCATTATGATCTCACTCATATATGGAATTTAAGAAACAAAACAGATGAACATATGGGTGGAAAGGAGGGAAATAAACCATAAGAAACTCTTAATGATAGAGAACAAACTGAGGGCTGATGGGGGGGATGGGCTAGATGGGTGATGGGTATTAAAAAGGGCACTTGTTGTAGATAAGCATTCTACTCCTGAAAGCAATATTGCACTGTGTGTTAACTAACTAAAATTTAAATAAAAATTTTAAAAAGAGGTAAATTGTGACATCAGAAATATAAAAGGGGAGGAGAAGAGCCTTTATATATCAACAATTACTCTAAAATAAATGCATTGAATTCCCCAATCAAAGGCACAGAGTGGCTGGGTAGACTAAAAAACAACAACAGAATTGTCAGAGATGATAGAATTGGGGAGATATTGTACGAGCACAAACTTACTAGTGCAACTAATAGATAAATAAATCCTGGAGATCTAATGCTCAGTATTGTGATTATAGACAACTATATTGTATTATGGATATCAAACTTTCTAAGAGACTACATCTTAATCATTTCCACCACAAAAAAGGAATGATAATTATGTGATGTGATAGAGGTGCTAGCTGATGCTACAGTAGCAATCATATTGAAATATATAAATGTGTTAATCAACATGTTGTACGCCTTAATCTTACACAATGCTATATGTCAAATGTCAAGTTAAAATGAAATAATAAAAACATTAACCATCCAATTAGAAAATAGGGAAAAGACATGAAGAGATAACTCACCAAAGAGGATACACAAATGGAAAATAAGCACATGAAAACATATTCAACATTGCTAGCAAATAAGAAAATGTAAATTAAGATCAATATGAATTAGCATTACATACCTATCAAAACACAAAAATATAGTAACAACCCAGAATATTAGCAAGGATAAGGAAATACTGGATCTTTCATACATTGCTAGTGGTGATGTAAAATGGTATAGCCACTCTGGAACCTAGTAAGGCAGCTTCTCAAAATAACTAAATATACGTTTACTACACAACCCAGAAATTTACCTCCTAGGCATTTACCCAGAGAAATGAGCACATGTCCATGCAAAACCTGCCCACGATTGTTCATGGCAGTTTTATATGTCATAGCCAAGAACTGGAAATAATAAAAATATCCATAATAGGTGACTGTTTAAACAATATACATCCATACCAAGACTACTACTTAGCACTTAGGAATAAAAAAGGTACAAACTACTGATACATGCAACAACTTGGATGAATCTCAAGGACATTGTGCTGAGTGAAAAAAGCCAATCTCAAAAAGTCACATATTGTAGGATGCCCTTTATATAAAAGCCTAAAATGAATATACCTTAGATTTTCTTTATTTGATTTACATGAGGCACATGTCTATGTCTCTTTACTTGTTGTCAACTCCGGGGCCAATATCACCTATTACCAGATTAACTTGCCTGGGGATAGGGATGGAGGAGAGAAAAGGTAAGTGTGACCATAAAGGGGTAGCCTAGGAGGTCTTTGCGGTGAGGGAATAGTTCTATATATTGATTGTAGTGGTGCTTACCAAATCAAAACATAAGACAAAATGACACAGAACTCTGCAAACACTTTATACTGTTGTGAGCTACCTGTTTTAAAAATGTAATCACTAGGAAAACTGGGTGAAGGAGACATAGGACTTCTCTGTACTATCTCTGCAACTTCTTGTGAATCCATAATTATTTCAAAACAAAAAGCTGTTTAAAAAAAATCCAACTACTTCAAGCTATATTACAAAGCTGTGATCATCAAGACAGCATGGTACTGGCACAAAAACAGACACATAGATATCAATGAACAGAATAGAGAACCCAGAAATGGACCCTCAACTCTATGGTCAACTGATCTTCAACAAAGCAGGAAAGAATATCCAATGGAAAAAAGACAGTCTCTTCAATAAACAGTGCTGGGAAAATTGGACAGCCACATGCAGAATGAAATTGGACCATTCTCTTACACCATACACAAAGATAAACTCAAAATGGATGAAAGACCTAAAGTTGAGACAGGAAACCATCAAAATCCTTGTGGAGAACACAGGCAGTAACCTCTTCAACTTCAGCCATAGCAACTTCTTGCAAGAGACGTCTCTAAAGGCAAGGGAGGGGCGCCTGCGTGGCTCAGTCGTTAAGTCATCTGTCTTAGCCTCAGGTCATAATCCCAGGGTCCTGGGATCAAGCCCTACATCGGGCTCCCTGCTCAGCAGGAAGCCTGCTTCTCCCTCTCCCACTCCCCCTGCTTGTGTTCCCTCTCTCACTGTGTCTTTCTCTGTCAAATAAATAAATAAAATCTTTTAAAAAATAATTTAAAAAATAAACGCAAGGGAAACAAAAGCAAAAGTGAACTACTGGGACTTCATCAAAAGCTTCTGCACAGCAAAGGAAACAGTCAATAAAACTAAAAGGCAACCTGCAAAATGGGAGAAGATATCTGCAAATGTCATAACAGATAAAGGGCTGGTATTCAAGATCTATAAAGAACTTATCAAACTCAACACCCAAAAAACAAATAATCCAGTCGAGAAATGGGCAGAAGACACGAACAGACATTTCTCCAAAGAAGACATACAAATGGCCAGCAGACACATGAAAAAAATGTTCCACATCACTTGTCTTCAGGGAAATACAAATCAAAACCACAATGAGATACCACCTTACACCAGTCAGAATGGCAAAAATTAACAAGACAGGGAACAACAAATGTTGGCGAGGATGTGGAGAAAGGGGAACCCTCTTACACTGCTGGTAGGAATGCAAGTTGGTACAGCCACTCTGGAAAAGAGTATGGAGGTTCCTCAAGCAGTTAAAAATAGAACTACCCTAAGACCCAGCAATTGCACTACTGGGTATTTATCCCAAAGACACAGATGTAGTGAAAAGAAGGGGCACCTGCACCCCAATATTCATAGCAGCAATGTCCACAATAGCCAAACTGTGGAAGGAGCCGAGATGTCCTTCAACAGATGAATGGATAAAGAAGATGTGGTTCATATATACAATGGAATATTACTCAGCCATCAGAAAGGATGAATACCTACCATTCACACTGACATGGATGGAACTAGAGGATATTATGCTAAGTGAAAGAAGCAGAGAAAGACAATTATCATATGGTTTCACTCATATGTGGAATATAAGAAATAGTGTAGAGGATCATAGGGGAAGGGTGGGAAAACTGAATGGGATGGAATCAGAGAGGGAGACAAACCATGAGAGACTTTTGACTCCAGGAAACAAATTGAGGGTTATAGAAAGGGAGGTGGGGGAGGGGAGGGGGTAACTGGGTGATGGGCATTAAGGAGGGTATGTGATATGATGAGCACTGGGTGTTATACACAACTAATGAATCATTGAACACTCCATCAAAAACTAACGATGTACCATATATTGGCTAATTGAATTTAAATAAAATAAAATAATGCAATTAGAAAAAAAGAGAAAACAAAATGGACTGCTTTATCTTTGAGATATTTTATGTAAACCTCATGGTAATCACAAAACAAAAGACTAGAGTAGATTCACGAAAGATAAAGAAAAGGAAAACAGAGCATACCACCATGGAATATCACCAACTTACAATGGAGGGTAGAAACAGAGGGAAAAAGAAACAACAGACATATAAAACATCAGAACATAATTAATAAGATGGCATTAGTAAATTCTTACATATCAATAATAACTCTAAATGTAATTGGATTTAATTCAACAATCAAAAGGCACAGAGTGGCTTGATGGATAAATAAGAAGCAAGTATATGCTGCCTACAAGAGACTCACTTCAACTTAACACACATAGGCTCAAAGTGAAGGGATGGAAGAATATATTCCATGCAAGTGAAACCAAAAGACAATAGGAATAGCTATAATCATATCAGACACAATAGACTTTAAGCCAAAAAGGGTAACAAGAGACAAAGAAGGTCAATATATAATGGTAAAGGGATCAATTCCTCAGGAAGATGTAACAGTCATAAATATATATGCACCTAACTTTTTAAATCAGAGCACCTAACTTTATTAAGCAAATACTAACAGATTTGAAGGGAGGAATAGACACCAATGCAATAATAGCAGGGGACTTCAATACCCTCTTACAGCAATGGATAGATCATCCAGACAGAAAATCAACAAGGAAACACTGGACTTGAACAATGCATTAGGCCAAATGGACCTAACAGACATTTACAGAACATTCCATCCAACAGAAGCCGAATGAACATTCTTCTCAAGAGTGCAGAGAATTAAAATCTTTAGGGGCGCCTGGGTGGCTCAGTTGTTAAGCGTCTGCCTTTGGCTCAGGTCATGATCTCAGGATCCTGGGATCGAGCCCCGCATCAGGCTCCCTGCTCAGCAGGAAGCCTGCTTCTCCCTCTCCCACTCTCCCTGCTTGTGTTCCCTCTCTCGCTGTGTCTCTCTCTGTCAAATAAATAAAATCTTTAAAAAAAAAAAGAGTGCAGAGAAAATTATCCAAGATAGACCATATAATAGGACACAACACAAATCTTAGCAAATTTAAGATCATATCAAGTGCCTTTCTTAAATCATGAAGATATTGAAAATCTGAACAGACCAATAATGACTAAGGAGCTTGAATCAGTAAACAAAAATCTTCCAACAGAGAAAAACCCAGGACCAGACAGCTACAGTAACAAATTCTATCAAACATTTAAAGAAGAATTAATGCCAATCCTCCCCAAAAACTGAAGAGAAGGGAACACTTCCAAACTCATTCTACAAGGCCAGAACCACCCTGACACCAAAGCCAGATAGGGACATTACAAGAAAAGAAAACTAGACTAATGTACTGGTGAAAAAAATGCAAAAGTACTCAACAAAATATTCGCAAAACAAATTCAACAACATATTAAAAGGATTACCCACCACGACCAAGAAGGGTTTATCCCTGGGATGCAAGGATAGTTCAACATAACAAATTAAATGTGATACTGCACGTTAATAAAATGAGAGATAAAAATCACATGATCATCTAAATAGAGGCAGAAAAAGCATTGGACATAATAAATATCCTTTCATAATTAAAACCTTCAACAAGCTGAGTATAGAACAAACATACCTCAACATAATAAATGCCATATATGGGGTGCCTGGGTGGCTCAGTTCATTAAGCAGCCAACTCTTGATTTCAGCTCGGGTCACAATTTCAGGGTCCTGGGATTGAGCTCCGCGTCATGCTCTGTGCTTAGCAGTGAGTCTGCTTGGGATTCTCTCTCTCTCTCTCTCAAGTAAATAAACAAATCTTAAAAAAAAAGAAAAGCCACATACAACAAACCCACAGCTAACATCATACTAAATGGTGAGAAACTGAAAGCTTTTCCTCAAAGATCAGGAACAAGATAAATGGATGCACACTCTCAGCCTCTTAGTCAACATAGTACTTACTGGAAGTCCTAGCTACAGCAATTAGGCAAGACACAGAAATAAAAGGCATCCAAATCAGAAAGGAAGAACTAAAACTGTCATTATTTATGGAGGATATGATCTCATATATAAAAAACCCAAACTAGGGGCGCCTGGGTGGCTCAGTCGTTAAGCGTCTGCCTTCAGCTCAGGTCATGATCCCAAAGTCCTGGGATTGAGCCCCGCATCAGGCTCCCTGCTCGGCAGGAAGCCTGCTTCTCCCTCTCCCTCTCCCCCTGCTGTGTTCGTTCTCTCGCTGTCTCTCTCTCTCTCTGTCAAATAAATAAATAAAATCTTTTAAAAAAATAAAAAACCCAAACTCAAAAACAAAAAAAAACTGTTAGAATTAATAAAATAATTGAGTAAAGTTTCAGAATATAAAATCAACATAGAGAAATGTTGTATTTCTATACATAACAACAAATCATCTGAAAAGAAACAAAATTATCCCATTAATAGCATTAAAATAATAAAATACCTGGTAATAAATTTAGCCAAGAAAGTGAAAGATCTATACAATGAAAACTATAATATCTTGTTGAAAGAAATAGAAGACACAAACAAATGGAAAGATATTCATGTAGTCATGGATTTGTAGAATGGAACAGAATAGACAGCCCAGAATTAAACGCCCATGTATATAATCAACTAATGTTTGACAAGGGAGTCAAGAATATTCATTCAATCAGGAAAGGATAATTTCTTCAACATGGTGCTGGGAAAACTGAATAAACACATGGGGAAAAATGAAATTAGATCCCTACCTTGCACCCCTCACAAAAATTAACTTGAAATGCCTCAAGGACTTAAACATAAGACCTAATACCAGGTTTATAGAAAGATGTATATTATATACTTCACATAAGACTGGATCTTGACTTTATATATCCCATCAAATTGGTGCTCATTTACCATCCAGGGTTTCCATTCTTTCTTAATTTTTGTCCTTTGCAGATTCCTTGTTTTTGACAGCTAGGCAATGTGGTAATAATTCCTTCCTTCAATTTATCCAACTTTTGGAGTTGTTTTCATCAGATGCATTATTCAACATATCTATTGTACTATATTTCCATTATAGAAGTCCACTCTACCTGTGTCATATAGTCTAATATTCCTTGACTCTTTTTTCCTTTTTTTAATTTTAATTATTTATTTATTTTAATTAACATATAATGTATTATTTGTTTCAGGGGTACAAGTCTGTGATTCATCAGTCTTACACAATTCACAGCACTCACCATAGCACATACCCTCCCCAATGTCCATCACCCAGCCACCCCATCCCTCCCACCCCCCTCCACTCCGGCAACCCTCAGTTTGTTTCCTGAGATTAAGAGTCTCTTATGGTTTGTCTCCCTCTCCGGTTTTGTTTTGTTTCATTTTTCCCTCCCTTCCCCTATGATCTTCTGTCTTGTTTCTCAAATTCTTCATATCAGTGAGATCATATGATACTTGTCTTTCTCTGATTGATTTATTTCGCTTAGCATAATACCCTCTAGTTTCACAGACGTTGTTGCAAATGGCAAGATTCCATTTTTTTTTGATGGCTATATAATACTGGAATCTTTTTTTTTAATCCAACAATGAATCTCTGTCATTTGATCAGTGGGTTTAAACCAGACGAATGTATTATGATTACTTGTATATTAGGACATTTTCCTGCCCTCTGGCTATGTCCTATATATTTCTCGTATCTTAGTTTCCATTAGATAGATCATCTTTTCTCCTGCTGATAAGAATATTAAATATTTTGGTTTTATTTATTTATACATTTATTTTAGTTATTTGTCTTCACATTTAAGACCCATACTTATGATTATGTTTACCATTATTAACTTACCACAAAACTTCACAAATAAAACTTAAACAATGCAAAGCCTTATATACTTCTCTTGATGACTCCGACTTAACAGATTATCCTTATTTGGTACTTACAGGTGACTCACAAGTCACCTATAAAGGAAATTCATGTCCACAGGAAGACTACAAATAATAAAGCCAATTCTTTAACTAGGGCTTACACCATTTAAAGACTGGTGGCAAAGGTGAAGAAAAGTGATCCTTGGGACCTCGGAGGTAACTTCTCTTAAAATTTACGTTTGCCTCCAATAAGGATTTCTTCCATACCAGTTTCTTTTGAGGTAAAACATATTCCTATGAAAAACTACTGTATCACCTGAATGATGGGGATAGTCCTCATTCAAGCCAAATGACCTTTTTGGTTTGTTTTTTTATGCCTATCAATGGTTCACAGAATTGAAATTTTTTGAAAAAGTGGAATCAGTGGTCAAAGGATAATCTAAGTATACATCTCCCCCTACTGGAGATTTCTCAGTTACAGGACACACACGTGCCCACACACACACACACACACACATGCACACTTAAATAATAATGTAATAAATAAAATAATAAAGATAAAGGATGTTAAATATGTTAAAAGAGAATTAAAAGATCTAAATTTTCTCAAAGACAAGGTACATCTGGTAAAAAATACATATATCCTCTTTCTTTTTCCTTTTGTGACAAAACATATATAACATAAAATTTCCATCCTAACTATTTTCTTAAAGATTTTATTTATTTGACAGACAGAGAGAGAGAGAGCATATGCAGGGGGAGCAGCAGAGGGAGAGGGAGAAGCAGACTCCCCGCTGAGCAGGGAACCCCATGTGGGGCTCAATGTAGGGCTCAATGTGGGGCTTGATCCCAGGACCCTGAGATCATGACCTGAGCCTAACGCAGATGGTTAACCGACTGCACCGCCCAGGCGCCCCTGTATTTAACTTTTTGATGAAGTACCAAACTGTTTTCCACAGTGACAGCGCAATTGTACATGCCAGTCAACAATGCAAGAACATTTCAATTTCTCCACATCCTCACCAACACTTGTTATTTTCCTTTTAAAAAAAAATTTTAACTGGGGTGCCTGGGTGGCTCAGTCAGTTGAGCATCTGCCTTTGGCTCGGGTCATAGTCCCAGGATCCTGGGATCAAGCCCCACGTTGGTCTCCCCGCTCAGCGGGGAGCCTGCTTCTCCCGTGCTCCCTCTGCTGTTTCCCCCACTTGTGCTCTCTGTCTCTCTATCAAATAAACAAATCTTTAAAAATTTTTTTATTTTTTTATTTTTATTTTTTATTTTTATTTAATATTTTATTTATTTATTTGACAGACAGACACAGCCAGAGAGGGAACACAAGCAGGGGGAGTGGGAGATGAAGAAGCAGGCTTCCCGCCAAGCAAAGAGCCCAATGCCAGGCTCGATCCCAGGATCCCGGGATAATGACCTGAGCAGAAGGCAGATGCTTAACGCGAGCCACCTTTAAACTATATTAGTAGGTGTGACGTGGCATCTCATCGTGGTTTTTGATTTGCATTTCCTTAATGACTACAGATATTGAGCATGTTTTCATGTGCTTATTGGCCATTTCTGTATCTTCTTTGGAGGAATTTCTTTTCAAATCATTTGCCCATTTTTAAATGGGATTGTTCTTTTGTTTTTGAGTTGTAGTTCTTTATATATTCTCTATATTAAACTCTTATTAGATATATGATTGGCAAATATTTTTCCCATTCGATTGGTGTACTTTCACTTTTTTTAAGGTTTATTTATTTTAAAGGGAGAGAATG
Organism: Callorhinus ursinus; assembly: GCF_003265705.2. NCBI lineage: Eukaryota > Metazoa > Chordata > Mammalia > Carnivora > Otariidae > Callorhinus > Callorhinus ursinus. Next base: position 14,217,082 of record NW_027397100.1, read on the forward strand.
CATGGATGGGGGGGCAGAGGGAGAGAGAGAGAGAGAAGCCGACTCCCCACTGAGCAGGGAGCGGGACACAGGGCTCCATCTCAGAACTGTGAGATCACGACCTGAACCAAAACCAAGAGTCAGACGCTTAACCAACTGAACCACTGAGGCGTCCCTTTCACTTGATAGTGCTCTTTGATACACAAAAGTTTTTAATTTTGGTGAAGTCAGATTTATCTATTTTTTAATTTGTTGCCTATATTTTTGGTGTCATATTTAAGAAACCATTGCCAAATCCAAGGTCATAAAGATTTCTCCCTGTTTTCTTCTAAGAGGTTTATAGATTTACAACTTAAATTAGATTTTGCTGAATTTGAAGTTAATAATCATAAATGATACAAGGTCAAATTTCATTCTTTTACATGTGGATATCCAGTTTTTCCAGCACCATTTGTTGAAGAGACTAATCTTTCCCATCAAATGGTCTTGACACCCTTGTCAAAAATCAATGGACCATAATGTGAGAGTTTATTTCTGGGCTCTTTATTCTCTTCCATTGGTCTATTTATCCTTACACCTAGACCACACAGTGTTGATTACTGTAGATTTGCAGTAACTTTTGAAACTGAGAAGTCTGAGTCTTCCAATTTTGTTCTTTAAGATTGTTTTCCCCTATTTGAGGTTCTTGAAATTCCATATGAATTTGAGGATGAGTTTTTACATTTCTGAAAAAAAAATACCATTGAGATTTTGATAGGGGTTGCATTAAATCTGTAGCTCATTTGGGGTACTTTTGACATCTTTTTGTGTGTGTGTGTGATCCTCACGGGTTTTAAGCACTTTATTCTAATGTACCCCATCAGTTGGGTGGCCCAGGATGTTTGTGGCCGTCACTCCAGACAGTAACACATCACAGCACACCTGCCATTGTGTCTCGCTCTCAGTGGGTACTTTTGACATCTTAAAGATATTGTCTTCTAATTCATGAACAAAAATGTCTTTTTACAGAGTGCCTGAGTGGCTCAGTCGATATAGTGTCCGAATCTTGATTTCAGCTCAGGTTATGATCTCAGGGTCGTGGGATCCAGCCCCAAGTCGGCTCCATGCTCAGCATGGAGTCTGCTGGAGATTCTCTCTCTCCCTCTGCCCCTCCCCACCTGCTCCCACATGCTCACTTGCATGCTCTCTCTCTCAAATAAAGAAATATCTTTTTAAAATTGTCTTTTTACTTAGTTTTCAATGTTTTGGAGTTTTCAGGATACAAGTCTTATACCTACCTGGTTAAATTTATTCCTCAGTGTTTTATCCTTTTTGATTCTATTGTAAATGGAATTATTTTCTTCATATCCATTGCAGATTGTTCTTTGATAGTGTAGAGAAATGCAACTGGTTTTTACAGTAGGTTTTATATCCTACAACTTCGCTGAATTCACTAATTAGCTCTAATGTGTTTTTTTGTGATTTAGGGTTTTCCATATATAAGATTATGTTCTCTGTGAATATAATCTTACTTCTCCCTTTCCAATTTAGATGCTTTTTCTTGTCTAACTGCTCTAGCTAGAACTTGAATAGAAGTGTGAAAGCACACATTCTTGTCTAGTTCCTGACCTTAGAAGAAAAGTTTTCAGTCTTTCACCCTTGAGTATTATGTTGGCTGTGGGGTTTATCATGTTGAGGAATTTCCTTCCAGTCTTAGTTTATTGATTTTTTTTTAATCATGAAAAGGTACTGGATATGGTCAAACGCTTTCTCTGCATCAACTGTAATGACCATGTAAAGTTATTTATCTTCATTCTGTGAATGTGGTGTTTTATATTGACTGTATTTCATGTGATAAGCCCTCCTTGCATTCCCAGGATAAATCCCACTTCGTCATGGTGTATAATCCTTCAAATAGGCTATTGATTCATTTTGCTATTATTTTATCAAAGATTTCTTCAGCTATATTCATGAGGGATGTTGGTCCTTAATTTTCTGGTAATGTCTGTTTGGTTTCAGTATCAGGGTAATACTGACCTCATGAATGAGTTAGGAAGTGCTCCCTCCTATTCAATTTTTTGGAAGAATCCGAGAAAGATTGGTGTTAATTCTTTAAATGTTTAGGGGAATTCAGGGTGCCTGGGTGGCTCATTCAGTTGAGCACTGGACTCTTGATTTTGGCTCAGGTCACGATCTCAAGGTCCTGGGATTGAGCCCTAGGTCAGCTCCATGCCAGGGGTGGAGCCTGCTTGGGATTCACTCTCTCCCTCTCCCCCTCCCCACCCCTACTCAAGCTCTCTCTCTCTCTCTCTCAAAATAAATAAATAAATATATTTTTAAAAATGTTTAGGGGAATTCACCAGTTTAGCAATCTATCTAGTCCTTGACTGTTGTTAGGAGGTTTATCTCTTTCTCTGTCGAGGGAGAGATAGGGAACACAAGCACGGGGGTGGGGGGGCCGGAGAGGAAGAAGCAGGCTTCCCACTGAGCAGGGAGCCCCATGCAGGACTCAATCCCAGGACCCTGGGATCATGACCTGAGCTGAAGGCAGACGCTTAACGACTGAGCCACCCAGGCGCCCCAGGAGGTTTTGTTTTTTTTATTACAGATTCGATCTTCTTACCTGTTATAGACCTATTCAGATTTTCTCTTTCTTCTTGAGTCAGTTTTAGTAGGTTTTGTAGGAATTTGCCTTTTTCTTCTAGATCATCCAGTTTACTGGCATACAGTTATTCAATTGTTCTCTCATAGCCATTTTTATTTCTAAGGTTGTAGTAATGTCCCCTCTTTCATTTCTGATTTTAAATAATTTGAGTCTTCTCTATTTTCTTCTTAGTCAACCTAGCTAAAGTTTTGTCAATATTTTACTCAAAGAAAAATGTTTTGGCTTTGTTGATTCTCTCTGTTGTTTTTCTATTCTCTGTTTCACTTATGTCTGCTCTCATTTTTACTGTTTCCTTCCTTCTGCTAAGTTTGAGTTTAGTTTACTCTTCTTTTTCTATTTCCTTAAGGTGTAGGGATAGATTATGGTTTTGAGATCTTTCTTTTTTTTTTTTTTTTTGAGAGAGAGAGAATGAGTGAGAGAGAGTGCACATGAGAGGGGGGAGGGTCAGAGGGAGAAGCAGACTCCCCGCCGAGCAGGGAGCCCGATGCGGGACCCGATCCCGGGACTCCAGGATCATGACCCGAGCCGAAGGCAGTCGCCTAACCAACTGAGCCACCCAGGCATCCCATCTTTCTTTTTTAATGTAGACATTTACTGCTATTAATTTTCCTCTTCACAATGTCACTGCACATGCTTTTTGGCATGTTGTGCTTCATTTTAATTCAACTCTAAGTATTTTCTAATTTACCTAGTGATTTCTCCTTTGATCCATTGGTTAAGACTGTGATTTAAAGTCTACATATTTGGGGATTTTCTAAAAGTTTTCCCTTTGCTTTTGACTTCTTGTTCCATTCCATTGTGGTTGAAGAAGATACTCTGTATTATCTAAATCTTTTTTTAAAATCTTGTGGCTTGTTTTGTGGCCTAATATATGGTCTATCCCAAAGAATGTTCCATGTACACTACAGAAGAATGTGATTCTGCTGCTGTTGGGTATTCTATAGATGTCTTCTAGGTTTAATTGGTTTATATTGTTAAGTTTTCTATTTCCTTATTAGTTTCTATCTTGACGTTCTATCCATTATTGAAAGTGGACTATTAAAGTTTCCAACTATTGTAGAACTATTTCTCTCTTCAATTCCATCAATGTTTGCTTCATATATTATGGGCTTCTTTATGTTTGATGCATACATTTTTATAATTGTTATGTCTTCATAACAAATTGACTCTTTTATTAATAGATAATGTCCCACTCTGTCTCAAAATAGTTTTAGAAATGTCCTTTTCCAGTAGTCCCCCAAACCGGCCTCTAGGAATTAATGCCAAGGAAATATTCAGGTAACCAGTAGACACTAAAATCTATTTCACAATATATAAAAGAGCTTGTGGGCAATCTTGAAAAGTTTGAGTGGGAGATGGAAAAGGGAAAAATACTTCAAAAGCCAGTGAGTATATATACCCAATGGAATATTATGCAGCCATCAAAAGGAATGAGATCTTGCCATTGCAACGACGTGGATGGCACTGGAGGGTGTTATGCTGAGTGAAATAAGTCAGTCAGAGAAAGACATGTATCATATGACCTCACTGATATGAGGAATTCTTTTTATTTTATTTTATTTATTTATTTGAGAGAGAGAATGAGAGACAGAGAGCATGAGAGGGAAGAGGGTCAGAGGGAGAAGCAGACCCCCCGCTGAGCAGGGAGCCCGATGTGGGACTCGATCCCGGGACTCCAGGATCATGACCTGAGCCAAAGGCAGTCGCTTAACCAACTGAGCCACCCAGGCGCTCTGATATGAGGAATTCTTAATCTCAGGAAACAAACTGAGGGTTGCTGGAGTGGTGGGGGTGGGAGGGATGGGGTGGCTGGGTGATAGACATTGGGGAGGGTATGTGCTATGGTGAGTGCTATGAATTGTGTAAGACTGTTGAATCATAGACCTGTACCTCTGAAACAAATAATACATTATATGTCAAAAAAAAAAAAAGAAGAAGATAGCAGGAAGGGAAAAATGAAGGGGGGATATCAGAGGGGGAGACGAACCATGAGAGACTATGGATTCTGAGAAACACACTGAGGGTTCTAGAGGGGAGGGGGGTGGGGGGATGGGTTAGCCTGGTGATGGGTATTAAAGAGGGCACGTTCTGCGTGGAGCACTGGGTGTTATGCACAAACAATGAAACATGGAACACTACATCCAAAACTAATGATGTAATGTATGGTGATTAACATAACATAATAAAAAAAAAAAGCCAGTGAGCTAGTAAGAAGCTTAGAAAGTAGGTGAAACCAGGAAAACTCATCATTAGTATGATGAATAAATTTAATTTAAGATCAATGATGTCTTCCAGCTCTTTTGAAAGTTGCTTGTGTTACTGCCAAGTAATCACCTTCTCAGTAACCCTCCTTTCCAAACTCTTGTACACATTTTGATAAATTCCAAAATGCTTAGTATGTGTGGTTTTGTTGTGGTAGGGGGAGTTAAGGAAGACTTGTGCATCAGGGAGGATGGATATGGTGCAAGTAAGAGCAAATGATAGAGAATTCTGAAGACCAGTATATCCCTGAGAATGTACACATCTCTGGAACTAGGAGAGATTTGAAGGATTCTAGACTCTCAAAAGCCATGTAATTGATGTAAGTTTGAGACAGTTTTGCCATATCTTTCCTGTTAATCAGGAAAATCTCATAAGCTGGTGTTTGGGTTAAACAATCAAATTATTTTCATTCTACTAAAGAAAAAATTTTAAATGGTATACATGTTTCCAGATGTTTTCTTTAGACAGTAGTAATGCTACTGGTTGCTTCCTTTCTTATCTTTGCTTTTGTATTTCCTGATTCTTGTTAATAATGCACATGTTGTACAATAAAACTACTTTTCAAATACTATTTTTAATAGACATAAAAAGAAAAAAATTTTTTTTAAAGATTTATTTATTTATTTGAGAGAGAGAGAATGAGAGAGAGAGAGTACCTGAGAGGGGGGAGGGTCAGAGGGAGAAGCAGGCTCCCTTACTGAGCAGGGAGCCCGATGTGGGACTCAATCCCGGGACTCCGGGATCATGACCTGAGCCGAAGGCAGTCGCTTAACCAACTGAGCCACCCAGGCGCCCAAAAAGAAAAAAATAAAAAATTTTTAATCTTGCAAACAAACACAACTTCCCTGGTCGACCCATTTAAATAATCAAATAATTTGCTCTTCTAACTCCTCAATAGAGCATGGTGGGTGAGTTATCCAGAAATATATTACACTCCTGTCCTTTTATAAGTAGTACATTAAAACAAATTGTACTTTTAAAAGTCCCAGTTGAACTCTGAAAAACAAACTGAGGGTTCTAGAGGGGAGGGGGGTGGGGGGATGGGTTAGCCTGGTGATGGGTATTAGAGAGGGCATGTTCTGCGTGGAGCACTGGGTGTTATGCACAAACAATGAATCATGGAACACTACATCAAAAACTAATGATGTAATGTATGTGATTAACATAACAATAAAATTTTAAATAAATAAATAAAAGTCCCAGTGGATGTTTTCCTAAGAAACATCATGTTCTTTATTCATCCCATCTTGCTCATGAGAACACCTACTGTTTAGCCCTAGGGGGATTTGGAGAAAGGAAGACTCTCTATGGAATCAGTCTAGGAGATCAGACTCATAGACTCTCTGGCAGCAGGGGACAGAAAAGACATACACATACACACATACACACACACACAAGTACACACACATTACTAAAGTGGGAGTATAGAGATACCACTTTTCCCAAGATGCAGTCTTAATGTTACCTGTGGAACAAAAGAATGTGAGTTTTCTAATCAAGGAATTGGTGAAACATAGTGCATATTAGATACAGAATGTTCTCTCCATTGCACAGGCAATACATTTTGTTAATATAAATAAACTCTTTAGGGGCATCTGGGTGGCTCAGTTGGTTGACCATCCAACTCTTGGCTTCCGCTCAGGTCATGATCTTAGGGTAGTGGGACTGAGTCCCAAGTCGGGCTCCACACTCAGTGAAGAATATCCTTGAGGATTCTCTCTATTCCTCTCCCTCTGTCCCTCCCCCCACTCGCACATGCTCTCTCTCTCTCAAATAAATTAAAAAAAAATCTTTTAAAAAAATAAACTCATTGTCAAAACTCAAAGATCAATTTATTAGCCACACCATTTATATTTCTCTATATATTGAGAAGAGAGTCCATGATCTATTTCAATAGCTCTCTAGCCAGTAACTAGGACTCCTTTGTTCTTCTTTCAGTCCTTTAATTCCTTGGGCATACCACAACCCTGCATTAATGCAATTATTTGTTGTGTACATTTCTAAATTTAGACAGACAAGTGTTGCTGGTGTGGCATTACACAAAAGTATACATTGATACCACTATAAATTCATGGTGATCTCTGAATTAGTTCATCCACATTGTCCCGATGCTACTGTATTGAACTGCTTACAGCCAGGGCCTGAGTGAGAGGTTAAGTTAAGGGATGAGCTTAGAGACGGTATAGAGTTGGTATAATCTCCAAAAGCTTGTTCTGTAGATATCAGTGCCCTGGTTGGGCTCTAAAATGAATTTCCTGATTCAAAATGATTTGTTGATTGTTCTTAGACATGAAAGTGACTGAAAGCAATTCAAAGGAAAGTGTGTTATCTTTCAAAAAGAGATAATATGCCATAGAAATCAAAGCCTGGGTAACAAAATCATTTGTATAGTTTTCTAAACCTGCACTAATGGGAAATGTGCTGCTAAAGTAGCACATCCCCCAGAAGAATTCTCCTCCAACCTCCTCCAAGAAAAATGGCCACTGAGATTAATGGACAAGTGACATCTTCCCAGACAGCAGAACAGAAAGAATACAAACTAAAGAATTCTCTACACTGACAGGAAAGAAACACTTGCTGTTGTCCATCAGGATGATGCTATATATGCTATGTTATCTCTGTCTTTTCTCCTCCTTGTCGATTCTAAATGAAATTGTATTTTAGTTATCCTATTATTCCCCTATCATTGTATATTGCTTGTCTGTGAGTAATTAAACTTATCTAGTATGTGGGCATGAAAATCAGCTACCATTTGGATGGACTGAAGTGATAGACACAAAGCCCAGAGATCCTAGACTTAGATGAATGCATTAAATGGAATAGCCTTCATTATTTATATTACTTTATTCATACTTAGAAGTGAACAGGTCTACCCTGGCCTAGCAGGGCAGACAGCCAAAGTAGAGAAAGCCAGATTATTCTCACCAGTAGTCTACAGCCTACAGAAGGCATCAGATAGGATGAGACAGAACACGCTGAGTCTCTGAATTCCACGTGGGGGTAAAGTGGGTAACCTCAAATTTCCTGTGCCTGCCCACATGGTGCAGAGTCCACAGTTCAGACATTTGGGAACACACTTCACATCATACCATCTGTCTAGTTTGGTGCATAAGAATCCAAGTCTCTGAGGAAGGTGACATGGTGTGCAACTCACTGGACAAAGAGCTTCGGCTGCCACCTCCTGTGGGAAGCCTGGCCATGAAGCTCCTCCTGATCACTGCAATTCTGCTGTTACAGAAGTCCAAAGGTAATCCAGAGCTTTCCAGGGGCTCGCTCAAGCCAACAATGGGATAGAGTATTTCCAAGAACAAAGGGAATTTCATAATTTGTGGTAGTAGGAGATAGGGCCCCTTGGGATGCCTAAAGTCTACCCAATGTCACCAGAAATTTCCTCTTCTAGAAGGTAGAAATGCCTTCTACCACAGTACTGGTTTTTTGTTTTTGTTTTTGTTTTTTGTTTTTTGTTTTTTAAACTATGGTACTGTTCTTAAAAAGAAGTATTTACAAAGTTGAAAAGCAGCCATAATTTTCCTCTGGGAAGGTCTCATTATAGAAAGGAATGGGCCCAATATCTAGGAATGCCTTTATTTTTTTGGATACAGTTTTTACTGACACCCAGCCATATTTTCTTCCACTCCAATATACATTTTAGTCTACAGAGTGTGAATAGTGAAAGAAGCATCAACTTTGGAGTCAGGTTTGAGAAATAAACTTTCAATGTCTACTAGTTTATCAACCTCAGATAAATGGTAAAGACTCTCTGAGCCTCAGAGTCCTCATTTGTGGAGGTAATTATACATGGATCCTGGTGACTTTATTAAATAACATTTGTAAAACATCTAGCATAAGGCTTGGCACATACTAAGAACTTAAAAATTAGTTTTCCTTCCTCTTTCAAAAGCAGATCTCTTATATTTGACTCTTCTTCTAGGATTAGTAATGGTCTGTCCCTGGCCCCTCAAACTCCTAAGAATCAAAGGAGTTCTAGAATCTGGGGTGGGAGGCAGCATCTTTGCTGGCCTCAGCAAACAAGACCTGATGCTCTTGGTGGAGTCCATTGAGGGTCTATCTCAGGGGATTGTGCAGGCCCAGAAGCCAAAATCTGAACATCTTAAATCTGTAGATCACTGGAAGTATTTAGGATCACTAAAGGAAAGAATATATATCAAGGTGAGCAAAGTTCTGGGACTGAACATTGGAGAACTTCTTGCCTCTAGAGGTGGAAGGAGAATGAGGACCCATAGAGGGGTAAAACAAGTCCAAGATTATTGTGACGACATAGAAGCCAAAGGAAGATATGCAGTGGCAAAAATGTGCAATGCTGCGAATTAATAGGAGAGGAAGATTATTGAGAGAAAAAATACCTGACTGGATAATAAGACAGGCATTCATATTTTTTAATTAAGATTTTATTTATTTATTTGACAGAGAGAAACACAGAGAGAGAGAGAGAGGGAACACAAGCAGGGGGAGAGGGAGAGTGGGAAGCAGGCCTCCCGCAGAGCAGGGAGCCTGATGCAGGGCTCGATCCCAGGACCCCGGGATCATGACCTGAGCTGAAGACAGACACTTAATGACTGAGCCACCCAGGTGCCCCAAGACAGTCATTCTTGACCATGGTACTGAGTATGAACCCAAGAGCATAATCTGACTCAGATATAAATACATAGGAACAAATTGTTATTCTCTGGGCACTAGAGGTGGGGCAGTGGTAAAGAAGTAGTGCCCTGGGAGCATTCAAATGGAGACAGATGTGCTGAGGTTCCCAGATGGAGTATATAGTTCCATAACCTGAAATCAAAGATTCAGTTCCTTTATTTTCCCAAGCAAGATCTGATGCTCTTGGAGGAATCCACCAGATGTTAGATGGAAGCCCAAAACCCAGGAGGAAATAAATATGAGTGATCAGTTAGACATAAACACTGAGGTTTACCTTCTTGGAGCATCCTCCATAGGATCTTATGAGTATATGCCTGTGGATCTCCCATACACGTAAACCCCATAAACATCATCTGTCTTCCCCATTACCAAAGTTGCCTTTTAGTCTCAAACACTGATCTTGGCCTATTGTTCTTTATATGCACAGTAACTGAACAACTTAAGAGATGCTGGGGTGAATATATACATGGATATTGCAGGAAAATATGCAGAATAAGTGAAATACGTCAAGTACTATGTGAAAATGGGAGATATTGTTGCCTCAGTATCGTGGAATTGGAAGCACGTAGAAAAATTACAAAGCCACCTCCTCCAAAGCCAAGGACATATGCAATGACTTTCCCTCAAGATGAGGATATACCTATAGAAAATTATTCAAGACCCAAGGCAAATTCTACATAAATCAAGTATAATTTTCTTTTCCTTTATTTCTCACCCTATTCCAATAAAGTAAGATGAAGAGGTCCACATCTTCTCCCTTCTGATTCCTTGACCTCCAGAATGACCTTACAGCAGATTCTAATAAAGTTCATTGCCAGTTTTCTGACTCGTTTGTTCTTTAAAAGATTGAACACTCAATACACCAAATGATGAATTGATAAGGACAACTCAAAACCTCCCCCTTGGAAAGGGGATATAATCAGCACACTAAAAATCCATAACATGGAAGACTGGAACAAGAAACTCAGGAAAGTTGTCATGGAATTCAGGAGAGGGAAAGGTGAAACCAAGTATTCTGGGAAAATCATGAGTGAGTTTAAGATTATAGTGGTGCCTTCTGAAATGTGTTAGGATTTCAACCAGTGAGTGTTTGTGAGAAGGCAATCTGCATGAACAGAACAAAAACAACAAATGGAAAGAAACTGTAACAAACAGGACATTTCACGAGAATATACATGAACTTGTCTGGTTGATGAATAAGGATCCATTTTATATATATACCACATCTTCTTTATCCATTCATCTATTGATGGACATCTAGGCCCTTTCCATAGCTTGGCTATTGTGGACATTGCTGCTATAAACACTGGGGTGCAAGTGCACCTTCAGATCACTACATTTGTATCTTTGGGGTAAATACCCGGGAGTGCAATTGCTGGGTCATATGGTAGCTCTATTTTCAACTTTTTGAGGAACCTCCACACTGTTTTCCAGAGTGGCTGCACCAGCCTGCATTCCCACCAACAGTGTTGGAGAGTTCCCCTTTCTCTGCATCCTCACCAACATCTGTCATTTCCTGACTTGTTAATTTTAGCCATTCTGACTGGTGTGAGGTGGTATCTCATTGAGGTTTTGATTTGTATTTCCCTGATGCCGAGTGATGTTGAGCACTTTTTCATGTGTCTGTTGGCCTTTTGGAAGACATTGTTTATATCTCTTCTCTTTTTTTCTTGGTAAGTCTATTTACTTATTACTTTGATTAATCTTTAAAAAACAAATTTTCTTTGTTAATTTTTGTCTAGTTTCCATTTCTTTAATATCTTCATTAATGCTTTTATTTCCACTTTGTTTTTTCCACTTGTTTTTCAAACAACTTTACATGCCATAAAATTCAGTTTTAGGTGTATAATGTCTTATTTCTACTCTTTTGGTTTCAACATGCTCTTCTTTTTCTAACGTTAGGTGATGTTTATCTCACTGTTTATGTTTTTAGCCTTTCTTCATTTCAAATACGAGTATTTTAAAGCTATGTTTCCTTCTATACACAGCTTTAGCAGTGTTCCACAAATTTGTGGCATATAGTATGTTCGTTATTATGTTATGAACCTTCTCACTTTTCTTAGATAAGTACATAAATAGAATCTCAATGATATGAAGACAATGAAGACAAATGGGTACCATGTAATTTTCTCAGTTGGTTATAGTTACATATACAGTAAGATTACTTTGATGATATATAAATCAAATCAAACAACACAACTTGAAAACAAACAAAAAATATCCTACACAAAAACTTTTACACACTTGTCCCTCATACAGTTTGTCTCAATACTATCCTCTGTCTTGCCATGAGATTTTTTATGGCTTAAACTGACATTTACTTTTCATTTATATTGACCTCTGTTATGTTCTTCTAGTCCTGGCTCTCTTAGATCAGTAAATTTAAAAAAATATTTTTTTGATTTACAAAAGTTTGCCAATTATCATCATCATTTATTAATTTATCATTAAATATCACCATCATTCCAAAAGTTAAATTTTATTATCAAGTAATATGTACATATGACATAGTAAGGGTTTTAAAAGGACAGATTTTTAACTAAATTCATTCAGATTTCTTAAACTATCATTGCATTATTACAGTTTTTCCCATTTTATTACAGACTGGCTCAAACTATATTATGAACCACATTGGGACCCACCAATCCAATTAAGAATTCAATTCTCTAGTTCTTAAATTCTTAAAATCAAAATGTATATAATGACTGGTACTCAGGGGGCAGTAGTCTCCTGGGATGTATCCATTCCATTCCATCATGCTTTATCTTCTATAACCACTCTGAATCTAAATGTCCTTCCAGTTATTTTTTGTTCTGTAGTTAGGTGGGGAAGGTGTCTGCTTACTTGTCTCCTTAATAAATAATGTGTATTGCATTCTTAATGGTTAGTGGTTTTGTCATTTTTTATCTGCTTGTGACAGATGGACTCGTGGTCTTTTCTTGAACTCTGATAATAGTGATATCCAATGCCCCATCTAAAGACCATAACATCAAATACACTCAACAGTTTTTGAATCATATTCATATTGTTATGAGGTCCATACTCCCCTAATTGTTTAATATCCAAAATATATAAGGAAATCATACAACTCAATAGGAGAAATTCAAACAACCCAATTTTAAAATGTGCAAAATAGGGGCGCCTGGGTGGCTCAGTCAGTTAAGTGGCTGTCTTCAGCTCAGGTCATGACCCCAGGGTCCTGGGATCGAGCCCCGCATCGGGCTCTCTGTTCAGCGGGGAGCCTGCTTCTTCCTCTCCTTCTGCCTGCTGCTTCCCCTGCTTGTGCTCTCTCACTCTCTGTCAAATAAATAAAATCTTTAAAAAAATAAAATAAATAAATAAAATAAAATGTGCAAAATACCTGGATGCACATTTTTCCAAAGACATACAAATGGCCAACGTATACAAGAAAAGGTGCTAAACATCACTAATTATCAGAGAAATGCAAAGCAAAACTATAATGAGATCTCATTTCACTCCTCTAAGAATGGCTACCATCAAAAAAATAAGAGATATCAAGTGCTAGCAAGGATATGGTGAAAAGAACCCTTGTGTAACTGTTGGTGGAGAGGCAAATTGGCATAGCCACTACGGAAAACAGCGTGGGAGGCTACTATTATGGAAGGTTCCTCAAAAAATTAAAAATAGGGACAGATGGTAGCTACACTTGTGGTGAACATAGTATAATGTATAAACTTGCCAATTCACTAAGTTGTACATCTGAACATTGTGTGTCAACTATACTAAAAAAAAATTAGGTGAATAAACCTAATAAAATATTATATATTATTATTATAAAAATAATAAAATTTAAATTAAAATAAGAATTACCATACAATCTAGCAATCCCACTTCTGGGTATATATCCAAAGGAAATTATAAAACTATCTTAAAAAGACATCTGCACTCCCATCTTGATTGAAGCATTATTTACAATAGCCAAGACATGAAAACAACCTAAGTATCTGTCAATGGATGAATGAATAAAGAAAATGTGATATACAATAGCCAAACTGTGGAAAGAGTCAAGATGTCCATCGACAGATGAATGGATAAAGAAGATGTGATATATATACACAATGGAATATTATGCAGCCATCAAAAGGAATGAGATCTTGCCATTTGCAACGACATGGATGGAACTGGAGGGTGTTATGCTGAGTGAAGTAAGTCAATCAGAGAAAGACATGTATCATATGACCTCACTGATATGAGGAATTCTTAATCTCAGGAAACAAACTGAGGGTTGCTGGAGTGGTGGGGGGTGGGAGGGATGGGGTGGCTGGGTGATAGACATTGGGTAGGGTATGTGCTATGGTGAGCGCTGTGAATTGTACAAGACTGTTGAATCACAGATCTGTAATTCTGAAACAAATAATGCAATGTATGTTAAGAAAAAAAAGAAGAAGAAGATAGCAGGAAGGGAAGAATGAAGGGGAGTAAGTCGGAGGGGGAGACGAACCATGAGAGACGATGGACTCTGAAAAACAAACTGAGGGTTCTAGAGGGGAGGGGGGTGGGGGGATGGGTTAGCCTGGTGATGGGTATTAAAGAGGGCACATTCTGCGTGGAGCACTGGGTGTTATGCACAAACAATGAATCATGGAACACTACATCAAAAACTAATGATGTAATGTATGGTGATTAACATAATATAGATACAATAAAAAATTTAAAAAACAGAACTAAAAAAAGAAAATGTGATATAAATATAAATATAGATACACACACACACAATGGAATATTATTCAGCCTTAAAAAATAAGGAAATCCTGCCTTTTGCAACAAAACAGAGGCCTCGAGGGAATTATGCTAAGTGAAATAATTGACAGAAAAAGACAAATACCATATGCTCTCATTTATATGCAGAAACTGAAAAAGCCAAACTCAGAGTTACACTCACAGTTAGAGAGGAGAATGGTAGTTGCCAGGAGCTGGAGGGAATGGGGAGATGCTGGGTACAAACTTTCAGTTATAAGATGAATAATCTCAGGGTGCCTGGGTGGCTCAGTCAGTTAAGCATCTGCCTTAGGCTCCGGTCATGATCTCAGGGTCCTGGAATCGAGCCCTGCATTGGGCTCTCCGCTCAGTGGCGAGGCTACTTCTCCCTCTCCCTCTGTGATCTCTCTTGCTTTCACTCTCTCTCAAATAAATAAAATCTTTTAAAAAATGAATAAGCTCTGGGGATGTAACGTAACATACACCATGGTGACTACAGTTAATAATACTGTGTTACATACTTGAAAATTGCTAAGAGAGTAGATCACAAATGTTCTCACCACAAAAAATAATAATAATAATTATGTGAGGTGATAGACGTGTTAAACTAACCTTATTGTGGTAATCCTCTTGTAATATACACATGTATCATATCATCACATTGTACACCTCAAGCTTACACAATGTTACCTGTCAATTCTATCTTAATAACACTGAGGAAAAAGACACACTTGGCAGTAGGAGGTACCTGAAGAGCATTGCAAAGAACCACACATGTACCCCGTGAACAAGCTAGGATTTGAACACCTGCCACACAAAAGACAATTATCTCACAGAGCAAGAGCATGGTGCAGTGTTGCCCAGTCACATAAAGAGAGTTGTACTCTCTGCCTCTCCTCTCCCCAGTGACAGTAATCCATGGAAGATGGAGTAGAATAGGGTAGGGGGAGTCCCTGTCATAGTTGATATCCAGAGTGGGCCACTTTTTCTTGCCATACAACAAAATCTGTCTATAATAATTGTGTAAAATTAGTAATAATTTCCTTAATTTATTTTTTAATTTTAAAATAAGACCTAAAAGAAGAATAAATTTCAATTTTAAAGATACAATTCAAATCCAGAAAAATACTTCATATATGTATTGAAATTGGTACTAACAAAAATATTACAACTTGCATTCTCTTTCACCGTTTGGATAGTTAAACACAAATTTGATCACAGAGAGTGACAGAATTGAATTAACTAACTCTAGTGCTCTTCCTTCACCTTTACAATCACTCTGGTATCATTGTTGAGTTCAAATCCACTATTTAAACACAGAAATACATAGTACCTGAGGGTTTGGAAACATGAATGAGACCTGAAGCAAGCTGAATCATGATGAACTGATTTTTAAAATAAATACATGTATCTGAATCCACATACATCGATGCAGACTGTAAAACTTGGAATTCTTCAATTAACCTCCCTGTAGAATACAATGTATATTAAAGCATAAATAATAAAAAAGTGCCAATTTGGTGTGTACATATTATTGTTAAAACGTATACGTTATTTAGAAAACAGTCTGAGGACTGACATTACCAGACATATAGATTTACTATAGAGCTACAGTAATCAAGACAGTGTGGTATTGTTAAAAAAAATAGACAAGATCAATGGAACAGAATGGAGAGCTCAGAAACAGACCTACATAAATATAGTCAACTGATCTTTGACAAAGGAGGGAAATCAATTCAATGGAGAAAAGATAGTTTCTTCAACAAATAGTGCTGGAACAACCGGACATCCACACACAAGAAAGAAAAATGAAGAAACAGAGCTTGTGGGCAGATAGCAGGACAAAGGATGATGTTGGAGACATGCGCAGAGACCAACAGACTAATAGGGCAGAGGCTAATAGACCCATTTTAATCTTTAACTGAAGAGGAATAGGAAGCCATTAAGTATTTTAAGCAGGGAATGATGTGGTCAGGTCTGCACTTTTTTTTTTTTTAAAGATTTTATTTATTTATTCATGAGAGACAGAGAGAGAGAGAGAGAGACGCAGAGGGAGAAGCAGGCTCCCAAGGAGCAGGGAGCCCGATGTGGGACCCGATCCCAGGACTCCGGGATCATGACCTGAGCCGAAGGCAGACGCTTAACCATCTGAGCCACCCAGGCGCCCCCAGGTCTGCACTTTTTTAATAGCTCTGTACTGAGTACATAAAATGCATTGAAACTGGAAGTAGACAGGGAGAGAATAGATAAAAGGTATTATAATGCACCAGGAGAAAGAGGTGGTTTGGACCAAAGTCAAGACAGCAAAGATGGCAAAGTGGATAGATTTGGGAGGTATTTAGTAGCTATAATTTATAGTAGTTGATTATTCATTGGATATGGTGGTAATGTCATTTCCTGAAGGATAATAGGTGTCCTTGTGTTGTCTCATTATCACAACACCAGCTGCCAATTTAAACCCCTTAAATGAATTCTAGAAGCCATGGATTGAACCAGTGGTACCGTTTTAACAATTATGGCACATAGAGTTGATAAGTGAAGCTCAGTGAGATCCTGACAATACACCAAGCTGACAGCAGGATCCTACATTCAATGTATACAGTAAGTGTTGAAATAATATATAAATCTTCCTTTATTTAAGTGACTATAGATGGTGCTGATCCTGCTTCCTTCAATACAGCCACCCAAGTCACCTATAGTCAACTGACCTTGTTATAATTGCATGCCCCAATTCACTCTCTCCCTCACTTAAGCCCACTCTTAGAGGGAGAGGAGACTTCTCTCCTGTCTTCTCTATGCCTGGGAATCAGGGTTGAGATGGCTCTGAACCTGAGACATTGCCGAAAAAATATCGATTTTTTTTCCCTTGAACTGTAACCCAAGAGCAGCGTCTCCCTTGTTTCTTCGAAAAGCAAGCACTGTAGGTTGTAGTGCAGTGTCTCCTCACAATACACCTGTACGCTTTCTAGTGGTATCTCTAAGGCTAGGCCAATTACTCTGATTCTGTCCCTGAAAATCTACTCTAGCTCCAGTCCCATTTAAGGAAGAGGTTCTCTGCTGAATCTCAAAACTGGTCAATGGACAACTGTCAGATAATTGACTTCTCAACACATTTTTTTTTTTTAAGATTTTATTTATCTATTTGACAGAGAGAGAGAGAGCAAGAGAGGGAACACAAGCAGGGGGAGTGGGAGAGGGAGAAGCAGGCTTCCCGCCAAGCAGGGAGCCGGATGCAGGACTCAATCCCAGGACCCTGGGATCAGGACCCGAGCTGAAGGCAGACACTTAATGACTGAGTCACCCAGGCGCCCCTCAACACTTTTTCAACATGATTCTTATTTTGGTTGTAGGAATGAGTCTGGACAATCCAAAGCTGCTCCCAGGGTGCAGGCATGTGACCTGGGCTATTTATTATCAATAATGGTGCCGTGAACATTCGTGTACAAGTCTTTGGAAGTATGTTTTCATTTCTCTTGCATATATACCTAGAAGTGCAACTGTCAGATCAAACTATAGTAAATCTATGTTTAACACTTGAGGAATTGCTAGATTGTTTTCCAGTATAGCTGCACCATTTTTATATACCCACTAGCAGGGTATGAGGGTTCCAAGTTCTCCACATCCACGCTAAAACTTGTTATTATCTGCCCTTCTGATTATGGCTATCCTAATGAGTATGAAATGGTATATCATTATGGTTTTGACTTGCATTTATCTGATGACTAGTGATGTTGCACATTTTTCTCGTGTGTTTACAGGAAATGTCTATCAGATGTTTTGTTTATTTTTTTTTGCTTTTCATGTAGTATATATATTTTATTAGTTTGTACTAAAACATTCTCATATTATAAAAGTAATTTAGTGGAAGAATCTTTTTTTTGACTCTTAAATCATCTAAAATAACACAAACAGAACCAAATGTTTTTTAAATCTTCATTTGGATAACAAAAAAAGACACATTAAACAACAAAAAAATTTTCCTTTCTTACAAGTGACACTGAAGGGGACCTAATTCAGTTTTCTTTTTAAAAGCCTCCAAAGACAAAAGCAACTTAAAATCTAATTAAAATGAATATTACTCAGCCATCAGGAGGGATGAATACTTACCATTTACTTCGACATGGGTGGAACTGGAGGGCATTATGCTGAGCGAAATAAGTCAATCAGAAAAAGACAAGTATCATATGGTTTCACTCGTATGTGGAATATAAGAAATAGCACAGAAGATCATAGGGGAAGGGAAGGAAAACTGAATGGGAAGTTATCAGAGAGGGAGAAAAACCGTAAGAGACTCTTAACTATAGGAAACAAACTGAGGGTTGCTGGAGGGGAGGTGGGGGAGGTGGGGTAACTGGGTGATGGGAATTAAGGAGGGCACATGATGTGATGAGCACTGGGTGTTATACACAACTGATAAATTATTGAACTCTATATCTGAAACTAAAAAAATAAAAATTTTAAAAATAATAAAAATAAAAAAAAATAAAATGAATAAACAGTTTGTTTTCTAAACTACTGGTCTCCAGCACCATTTTCTATTTTCTGTTGTTTCAGTGCAGGCTCTTTGTTTCTTCTCTTGCTCATTTTCCTCATCCAGCTGCACCATTTTTATCCCCTTTATAATCACGATCACATTTCATTTTCTTGCCCTGAAACTGAACTTTTCCTTTACCCATCCTAGGCAGCTTAATTTCCCTTTCTTCTTCCTTTAAATCTGAGACCTTTAGACTTCCTTTTGTTGAGGGATTCTTGTTGATTCATGACTTTTTTCAATGCTTCTTGTTCCATGTCGTCGTTTAGTACTTCCCAGGTAACTTTTTTTTTTAAAGATTTTATTTATTTACTTGACAGAGAGAGAGGGAGCACAAGCAGGCAGAGGGAGAGGGAGAAGCAGGTTCCCCACTGAGGAGAGAGCCCAACATGGGGCTTGATCCCAGGACTCCGGGATCTTGACCTGAGCCTAAGGCAGACACAACCAACTGAGCCACCCAGGCACCCCTCCCTCTTCCTTCTGCTTCTGTTTCTTCTCCTTCCAAAGTAGTCTTCCTTGAAAAGTATTATCAGGTCCCTGTATTCTGGCCAGAAGTCTCAACAAACTTCTTAGATTCAATACTATCAAACACAGCATATACTGATCCCTTAAATATTCTGTGCAATGTTCTTTCCATCTGAATATCTAGTATTTGACCTTTATCTCTTACCACTCTTTTATGTCATCAGGCATTGTATCAGTTGAGAAGGTTTTAATATAAACAGATCTTTTTAAAAAAAAAGATTATTTATTTATTTATTTGTCAGAAAGAATGAGAGAGAGAGCATGAGAGGGGGGAGGGTCAGAGGGAAAAGCAGACTCCCTGCCGAGCAGGGAGCCCGATGCAGGACTCAATTCCAGGACTCAAGGATCATGACCTGAGCTGAAGGCAGTCAATTAACCAACTGAGCCACCCAGGCACCCCAGATCTTTTTTTTTAACATCATTTTTATACTCATCAGTTACTTCAGGGTAAGGTTTGCTTGGAGATCTTCTGATTTTAGTTTTAGCTTCATTTATGTCCATGAGTCCTGCCTTTGATTTGCTCAATGCTTCTGCTATTACATTAAAGTTAGATAGATAGATGAATTTTATCATTATCTTTAAAGGTAACCAACCCTTATCCAGTTTGATCTGTGCCTTTAAAGTTTTAGCATGTTAAAAAAAATAAAATAAAGTTTTATCATGTGGCAAATTGAAGTCACCAAAATCATACTCAATTTGATGACAGTTTGGCCTCCAGAGCAGCCATTTTTTTCATTATCACCATTTTCATCCACTGTGGCTCTCTGTAAGGTCCCAGTCCACAGAGCCACAATCACTAACAGTGACAGCAGACTGCAGCGTACTGACTTCCCAACACTATCAGCTGGCCTAATGTGCAAAAAGATAAGGGCTATTTTCTGTCCATTTTTTAATTAGGTTTTCTTTTTATTATTGAGTTGCAATAGTTCTTTATATATTCTAGATACAAGTCCCTTATTACATATATGATTTGCAAAAATTTTCTCCCATTCTGTGGATTACCTTTACACTTTCTTCATGATGTCCTTTGAAACCCCAAAGTTTTTAATTTGGGTAATGCCTAATATTCACTGTATACTTTTTAACTTTTTAAAATAAAAATAGGCTTTGTACAAACTCTGGGGGGATATTCTGTCTGTCTGCAAGTCATTAGTTGCATGTTACTTAAAATAGGCTTTTTCGGAGAGGGAGGGAGCTTTCCCATTATGGCATGCTTGCCATGCCACTATTCTTAACCAAAGAATACAGATACATTGCTAAATTTATATTTTACTACTTCAAACTGGTTAACTACATTTTACTTTCACTATGCATTGTAATTTAATTTGTAGAAGTTACAAATAATTGCCTTCCAACTTTTGCCAGGTTGAAAGACAGGAAAAAAGAATGTTGAAAGATAGCTAGCCTATCATTTCTGTGCTTCCATTTTGCCATAAGATAGGGATTTCAGATGTGCCTAAGTCTTACGTGACCTGATTCTTGGACTCAGGAAATATTATTTAATGGCATCTAGGCTTTTCATATTTATCTGACATGTACTATTTGGGAGGGGTTATTTAATGATAATATCTGAATTATTACCCTCCATAATTATTTTCCACTAGTTGGACTGCATTTTCTAATAATATTTATTGGCTACTTTTAAAAAGTTTGAAAAGAAAAAAAAAAAAAGTTTGAAAAGTACCAAACTGATAATGAGTATCTACATACTCCCAAGGGCCACTGAGTAATTGAAGCTAACTTAGAACCTATCTGTAAATACAAAATATCATCATAAAGTTGCTTTGAACATGGCTTCTCTTAAGTACTTGGGTATCTCTAAAACTAGTTGTTGAAGTGGATCAGAATTGCTGTCACTGCCATTATCCTACTCTTTACTAATTAAGTACTACTAATGAACAAACCCTCTATTTGTACCTCTGTGCCTGAAAACTTGCCCTACATATAATTTTCATGTCTTAGATATGAGGTCATAGGAAACATACACCCACTCAAGCCCACTTTAGAAAAGGAGGACCTATTATAAGAAATGTTAGTAATTACACGAGGCCTAAGGGACTAGAAGCAGTAATTAGAAATCTCTCTCTCTCTCTCTCCCTCCCTCACTCCTTCTCTCTTTCCCTCCATCTTTTCCTATTCATCAGTTTACCAGGACCCAACCTGGATATCCAAAGAAGTTAAATCTCTACATACACATTTGTCATCCACCCTGGTCCAATCACTTGTAGCCAAAATAATGTTTTCTGGCCTTCTACTCTCTTGCTGGGGCCCATTGAAATAGGTTCCCTGAGAAAGGCTGAGCAAATTTTCTAAGAAGGTGTGAATTTTGGATATGAAATGACTAATATCTTCAGCACCTTTCATGATCATTATCCAAGACCCCCAAAGAGATGGGTAGTCCCAACTGTTGGGACTTAGTAGAAAAATGTATCTGAAACATTCTGGCAAATTTAAAATGTTCTATGAATAAGATTTTGGAGAATGTTCTAAAACAGATCCAAGAAAAATAAAGTACCAATAATACTGCCTGTGCCAGAAAGGTATAATAAAAATATAGGATTTCAAATTAACTTTGTATATAAAAATAAGGTGGACAAAAAAACATGTGCCTAACAATACTGACCACATACACTCTTCTACGAGTATGAAGGGGATACAAAAAGGATAACAGGAAAAGTCAAAGCAAAGGTTAGGTCCACCCATTCAAAGCAGAATTCAAGGCTTAATTTGTTCATTTCATTATACCTCTCTCTCCTGACTCGGGCAACATTTCACTGGTTGATCTCATACTAATTAAGCCAAAATGGATTCTTATTTCTAATTTATCAATGGACTCACATAGAGTAGAGGACACATACAGATTAAAGACAAGGGGCAAGACCCATCTTCATATCATAGTGACAAAATGGACATTCCTTAAAAATGCCTCTGGTGACCCATAGTGATGGAAGCCTGCAAAAGAGGAGCTTATTAAGTGTTGCAATAAAGAAAGGGCTTTCTTACATGGACCTCTTGAAAAACCTCTCTGAGAATTAGATTGAAATAGTCATACATTAGTTTCCATGGTGAAATTGTCAACAAAATAATTTCTAATTCTACAATTTAGTCTGGTCCTTGTTTCCTATACACGTCTCCAAGATTCTCAAAAGCCACAACTACTAAAAGGAAGGTCTTTATAGGCTCTTAAAATGTTAACATATCCATCTAAATATTTGTATCCCTCATTACACCTCCCAGTGAAATGAGATGGTGAGCTGCACGTGGAGGAGTAAGGCCCATTGATTTCTTTATCTCGGATGAGCAAATGGTAGCTCCACAGTTTATTATTTATGACCAATACCTTAACCAGGTTAAGCAACATCAATGGATGTTACCACAAGATGTTCTGTTCTGTTCATCTGGAGAGCATCATTATTTACTAAGATTTTATCTAGCTCATAAGGAGCTCCTTAAATATGTCTCATTTATAAGGCTTTAAATTTCATAATATTTTTATTTATTTTCAGTTTTATTGAGGTATAATTGACTTACAAATTGTAAGATATTTAAAGGGTACATCATGGTGTTTTCTACTGGGTATTTACCCCAAAGACACAGATGTAGTGAAAAGAAGGGCCATATGCACCCCAGTGTTCATAGCAGCAATGTCCGCAATAGCCAAACTGTGGAAAGAGCCGAGACGCCCTTCAACAGATGAATGGATAAAGAAGATGTGGTCCACATGTACAATGGAATATTGCTCAGCCATCAGAAAGGATGAACACCCAACTTTTACATCAACATGGACGGAACTGGAGGAGATTATGCTAAGTGAAATAAGTCAAGCAGAGAAAGTCAATTATCATATGGTTTCACTTATTTGTGGAACATAAGGAATAGCAGGGAGGACATTAGGAGAAAGAAGGAAAAAAAATGAAGGGGGGGAATCGGAGGGGGAGACGAACCATGAGAGACTATGAACTCTGAGAAACAAACTGAGGGTTCTAGAGGGGAGGGAGATGGGGGGATGGGTTAGCCCGGTGATGGATATTAAGGAGGGCACGTATTGCATGGAGCACTGGGTGTTATACGAAAACAAGGAATCATGGAACACTACATAAAAAACTAATGATGTACTGTATGGTAACTAACATAACATAATAAAATTTTTAAAAATAAAATAAAGGGTACATCATGGTGTTTTGATAGATGCGTATGTCATGAAAGGACTCCCTCCCCATCTAGTTAATTAACGCACCCATCACCTCCCATTATACTTGGTGGTTTTTGGTTTTGTTTGCTTTTATGTGTGTGTGTGAGAGAGAACATTTAAGTTTTACTGTCTTAGCACATTTCAATTACACAATACAGTGTTCTCACCTATGATCACTGTATTTCACATTAGATCCTCAGACTTCATTCACCTTGTAACTGAAAGCTTATAAATTTCATGCTATTAATAAACAATTGAATATGTAATGTTTTCAAAGATTCTAAGGGTAATATTGTCTAAAACTTGTGTCAACCGAGTGGTCTAATTGCTACTAAAAAGGAAATGGAGCACACACATTAAATAAACTTCAAATGATGTACAGATACCCCTGCTTTTTTAAAGTTTGCAGTTACACCACTTCACTTTTACAAAAGACCTACATTAGTACCTGTTTTCACGAACTGCAAGAAATCTGAAGAAGATATTATCTTTTGCATAAAAAAGGCAAAAAGCAAAAATGGCACTCAGTGTTTGTTTTGCAGCAAACCATTACAGAGGCTGTGGGTACCCTGAGCAGCGAGAGTGGCCTCACCAAGCTCCTTCCCAGGGACCTACACTCAGCATCCCAGAACCAAACCATCATAGCTTTGAACTGCGTCTGTGAGCATCTGTGCTTTATCTTGATTTATTTTGTGCATCCCTTAGCAAGATGTGTCCTAAGGTATCAGAAAAGCCTAAGAGAGGTTATTTTTTGGGTCTGGAACACTCAAAAATTTTTCCATATAAGTTCATGGTAATGGCTTCTTCACATTACATCATTCTGGTCTATGAAAGTTCTCGTAGGATCGCTCTACTTTTGGATAGCAGGGGAAACCTGTATTGGAATTATCACTAGCTGTCATCACTGCCCATTAGACCTGGCCAATAACTGTTATGAAAATGTTCCAATATCTTGCCTTCTTTTAATGAATTCTTGGTTGTTAGCAAAACCCTTATTCATCCTACACACACAAAGTTGGGACATTTAGATCTGCTTAGACACAAGAAACTTCATTTAAAAGAAGGGCACCTGGGTAGCTCAGTCAGTTAAGCATCTGCCTTTGGCTCAGATCATGATCCCAGGGTCCTGGGATAGAGCCTCATGCTGGGTTCCCTGCTCAGCGGGGAGTCTGCTTCTCCCGTGCTCCCTCTGCTGGTCCCCCTGCTTTTGCTCTCTCTCTCTCTCTCTCTCTGTCAAATAAATAAATAAATAAATAAATAAATAAATAAATAAATAATAAAAAGTAAATATCTTTTAAAAGAGGAGTAATACTTGAAATGCTATGAAATTGCATAGAAAATGGAGGGGCTAACTTCCACTTCTACCAACATTTTTATTTCATCTCTGTATCACCCATCTTATTAGTATAATGCCTGGAACATTATAACTATTCATTTATGGTTAAAGTGTTTTAAAAAATGAGTGAATACATAAATAAATCAATCCAGAGAAAAGCATAAAATTTTATTGTGTGGAGAATCAAGTTCACAGAAAAAGTAGATAAATCTTTTGCTCCAGGCTGTCGAAGGAGGTGGCACTTCTGGTTTAGGAAGAGTGGAGACCAGTGAAGCAAGTGCTTGATTTACAGTTGCACTGTGATAAGTGTGGTGGTGGGTAAGATGACATAGTCTATCATCCCATCAGGCTGTGGTAAAGAGTGAGGTGACTCCGGAGCTTTCTTGTGTTTTTTGTTTTTGTCTTCATTAACACAACATAATTTCCCATTTACACATGCCATTTCATATATTTCCCCTATTCCACATTTCTTCCGGCAGTAGCCTGTTATAGTACTAAAGCATTTTCTGGGTCGTGCTGTATCTGTGCACAGGAAACAACATTGAATGCAGATTAGTTTCTGAGGCAGAGTAGAAGTATTATGCGGTTCTCACAAGCTTTGGCCTCCTGTGCTTCCAAAGTGAACCTTACGCTGATAAGAGAAAACTAAGAGCCTCCTCCTTGAAAATCATCCCAAATTAAGAACATCAAAACCCCATGCTCCTAGCCAACACCCAATTGGCTCTGAGAACATTAGAACTTATATGACAAAAAAGAAGAGAGATGAATTCATGGTTATCACCTGGAGCTATGTCCCGCTCTTGGACTCTGGCGAATCTGACCTGTCTTCCATGCTGCAAAGTCAGTACTCCCTCAGCCTTACCCCAGTTAAGTGTCCCCAGAGAGTACCAACTTACCACCATGGCACTATTCAGAGCCAAGGTAACTTTTAAAAGAGTACCACAGACAGGACTTTTTAAGTTAAGAGAGAAATTGGGTTTCCTCACTGACATGAAGAGTAGAAATCTCCCTTTGCCAAGGCCAAGACTTCATGGGTCTCAGCAATAAATGCTGCTGAGAACTTCCCTTATTCAGCTTCTATGTCTTCATGCCCATGATCCTCCTGGCTCCAATCTCAATCTCTCTCTCTTCTTCTCTCTCTCTCCATCCTCCTTTTTATCTCAGATAAATGTGTTGCCCAGGGATCAAACTCAATTCCATGTGTACCCATCTCCCTAGAGATCCAACTGTCACTAAATCACCTGTCTCCAATTCTTTATGTGCCCCTGTACACAAATTTGAACAAGCTCATGGAACAAAGAGGGAAAACAAAGACATTTCCTCACATGAAAATTCAGTCATTATGAAATCGGGTCATTATACTCAATTGACAGATGAGAAAACTCAGTTTCAAAGGGAATAATTAGGGGCGCCTGGGTGGGTCACTTGGTTGAGCATCCAACTCTTGGTTTCAGCTCAGGTTGTGAGCTCAGGGTCCTGGGATCGAGCCCCCCCTCGGGCTCCATACTCAGCGGGAAGTCTGCTTGAGATTTTCTGCCTCTCCCTCTCCTCTCCCCACTCTTTCTCTCTCTCTCTCTCTCTCTAAAATAAATAAATAAATCTAAAAAGAAAAAAACAAAGGGAATAATTAGCTCCATTCATACAACTAATCAGTGATCAAGATATATTTTAACCTCACATTCTACATGATTCCAAAGCTTGTACTCTTCTCATTACTGTTGTAAAGGCTGAAAATGAGTTTGAATGAAAAAAGAGATGGTACCATGTTCAACATTATAAAGATATTCTAGATGATGGGTTCATGCCTACCTTTGGAGACGACTGCTGAGAGTACAGCTCTGATGTCTTCTTACCTCTTAACTCCCCAAATGCTTTCTTCTAAGACACAGGCTTAAGGAGAGCGGGTACTTTTGATGATATTGGCAAGATATCAACAATCTCAAAGGCCCTAACCCTACTCCTACAGACAGTAATACCTCCTAGGATTTTATGCTACATTTGGACAAGTTACCTGTTGGTACCTCAAACTGCAGAATAATGAGAACCAGAAAGAGCTTCATGTTTACAGACTTCCCAGGAAAAATAGGCAGCACAATTTCTTTGTCCAGTGATCTCTGTCACAGAGTTTTTCAAGATGAGACAAGCGCTTTCGGTGCTATTAGCATTCTGAGCTCTCATTTTAACCCACATCGATGGACAGGAAATCCAAGTCCACCCCACCTTCATTCCGTATATGGAATTCATAATCACAGAATGTTCCATCACATCACACCTACTCTTCTTAGGATAAGAGCTCCCAGAGAGCAGGAACATTGATTTCTCCACCTGGGCCATCAGCCCAATTGGATCAAGGCTGGTTGGTCATATGTTCTTGTTTGTATGAGTCACTCCAAGTCTATTCCTCTCGTTCCAATATCCCAACCAGCTAATGCCACCGTTTACTCACAAAAGTTATCCATTTGGAAGATTAATTAAATCATGAACTAATCAAGACAGACACATATGCACATCCAATAATAATTACATTTTTTAATGTATGAAACTTCCAGAAAGTCATCTGGGAGTAAGATTGCATTTAGCTTTGGCTAGATAAATTGATATTTTTTCAGAGTCTCCCATAAGGTCTTCCCCAGTACAGCTCAAAGGATCAAATCTCTTTAGTACAGTGTTCAACTCATTAGGAACTGGTCCCTGCTCACCTCTCCTAGGCATTTAACAGAACCACTTATGGTTCTGCCAATTAGTGTGGGTACCTCAACCCAACTTGTTACTTCCATAACGTGTTTCTTTGCACAAATTTTTATCATGCTCTCCCATCCTATCCATCAAATTGGACCTAATGAGCTCCTAATTTTACTTCAAAACTAAGTTCAATCATCTCCACATCTATGAAAGTTTCCCTTGACCCAACTAAATAGAGCTGCAAACTCCCTTCTTTGTGTCAACATTGTATCTTATCCGTATTTTTCTTGGCAGTCACAATATGTCATGTTCCAATTATTTGTTCATCTATAATAATCTATGAGCCCCTCAAGGGCAGGCCACTGGCTTCATTCAAGTTGGAGTTCTTAATGCACAACACAAAACTCATACTATATCCTCAGTATGTAATTACAGAAAGAATGATTGCAAAGTACCAAATAAATTATTGCTACATAAAATACCCCGAGACAATAATAAAGTTAATTAAGACATTTTCTAAAGAATTCTGTTTACCATGTTTTACAACTTCTGGACACCAGAACTTTGAATTTACAGTAATTAGGACCCACCCAAATATCTTTCTGTGACAGTACCTGAAAGAAATTTGGAATATGTGAAGGCTGAATAAATATCTGTTGATGATGATTAAACTTGTATCACAACATAGGTTCAGGTTAGGGCTAGGGTTCGGAATGAGTATTGTATATAGCTTATTATGTTAACCAGTAACCAGAGTGAATTAAATTTGTCAATGAGGAGGAAGTATCAAATGCTACTGATATGTCAAAATGCAGAATGAGAATTGACCAAAGGCCCCACCAGATTTGCACTAGCCCCACCAGTATCTCATTTGGCCTCAGCTCCATGACCTCTTACATGTGCCTACTAGATGACAAATGCATTTTGTATACATTACTTACTTTAAGCCTTACAAGAACACTATGAAGTACAAACCTAATACCTCTCTCTTTCAAATTGGAAAACTACAATTTAGGGAATTGGTAATGTGTCCAATGTCACACAGCTAGTAAGGAATGAGCTAAGATCGACCCAGGTCTACATGAACCTAAAAGTAGAGGCCTTAGCCATTGTGCTAACCTGCCTCTCCAGTTGCTTCCTTCGGGTCAATCTGTGGGAGACAAAGACAAAATATTCAAATACAAGATGAAGAGGTTGCTTTGTTCACAAAATTTATTGTCATGCACTTGGCTGGACATCCTCCTCCCACCCACCTCCTTATATCCACTCAGCACTCAGAGAGCTGCCTCTATTGAGAGAATTCATATTTCTGATTTCCACAGATGGCATTGTTACAAGTAATATTACTTGCTTGCTTTAGTGGATTCCTAAATCTGTTTGTCAACTCCTTAATATCAGAGGGACTTTCTGCGATCTTTGTGGGGCATAAGAAGTACACAGTCTCCTCATTTTCAAAGCCCTTTGTGACTAATAGATTTCCCCTTGAGTAGGCTGAGATGAATAACTAAATGCTGCATTTTAGTCATGGTCATTAAAAAAAAAATCACCCATCAACATTTGTTACTGCACCTCCCACTGTGACCCATGGTTGTACAAATTGCTTTTAATACCTTACTTATAAATGAACTTTATATGTGTTTAATTTCTTAGAAATATTCTCTGAATTCTACTTAAGATGTTATCTTCCTAAACTCTGGAATAGGCTGAATCTAGGCAAGAAATAGGACTACTAATTCCCTCTTAAAAAGGCTGGAGGAGTTGAGCAAGATTCTTTTGTTGCTCTTTGTTTAAGGATGTGAGGAAGTTGAATTAACATTTAATGCTAGAAAAATCAGAAAGACACATAAACAAAAAGGTGAAAATAGACCACCCATAATCTTCCCTCTGTTAACATTCTGGTGTTTAGCCTTCTAAATATTTCACTCCAAAAGTAATTTGACAACTGTATAAGAGGTAAGATGAAACAAAGTAAGCTTGCTTGCTTTTCAGTCACTGAGTTTAAAATAAAGTCTGCTAGTCAACACTCCCTGAGCACACATACTAATATACATACAAAGTCTACATTCACCCCTCCAATTCAAGAAACAGGCCTATTGGCAAAACAGGCATGACCCACTACAGAGGAACCACATTCAGCTGCCTTTACTAATCTACCATCGTGCTTAAATATACGTCACCAGATAGTTTCAGGAAAATAAACAACATAAGAGAAGAACTTAAATGAACAATAAGGATAAATGACCTCAAAGGAAATAAAGCTAATAATGATGACAGAAGAGAATTATTAAAAATCATAAAATCTGACTACATAAAATGTATATCTTAATAACAAAATGCATGCAGGAGAAGGTTCAAATCACTATAAGATTAAAAGATAATCAGAGTAGAATAAAATTTATAAATGCATTATACACCATAAGAGGATTAATATCCATAATATATAAAGAATGTTTACAAATCAATAACAAAATGACAAATGACCTAGTAGAAAATAGGCAAACAATATCATAAAAACACAACATGTATGCATCTCCTGCAGAACATTGATATAAATTTAGAAATATAATATTCATTTTAAAGGAATCTGCTTTTAATCCATAAATTGTCTCACAAAATAAATTTATTTGGGTAAGATTGTGGGACCCAATTAGGGTTGCAATTTGCTATATATTACTGTTCCTTCTCATTCCACTGTACTCTTGAGACCTAAGTATACTAGGAATGTGTCATTTTTTTTAAAGATTTTATTTATTTATTTGACAGAGAGAGACAGTGAGAGAGGGAACACAAGCAGGGGGAGTGGGGAAGGGAGAAGCAGGCTTCCCGCTGAGCAAGGAGCCCGATGCGGGGCTCGATCCCAAGACCCTGGGATCATGACCTGAGCCTAAGGCAGACGCTTAACAACTGAGCCACCCAGGTGCTCCCGAAATGTGTCATATTTTATGAAATGCACATTTGGCCCTTTTATGTGTGTGTGTTTGGACAGTAATTGTAAAACACTACACAAAAAGCATATAAATGTCTCACATGATAATTAATATTGGCTCATAAATTGTATTTGCTTAAATCCTAAAGATGTAAGTGCTTTAAGTAGCTTTAAATATGCCATTTAATATGGTGAGCACTGTGAATTGTGTAAGACTGATGAATCACAGACCTGTACCCCTGAAACAAATACTACATCACGTTAATAAAAAAAATTTTTTTAAATATGCCATTTAACTATTTTTCTCCTTTTTTCCCCAGAACTACTAAAAGATTAAAGTATTTAAAATAAGTGATGTCATGGTTTTATCTCCTTGCTGCAGTATGTTTCAGATCATTTTATAAAATCAAAATGAATCTGAAGTTTTATTTGTTTTGGTTTTATTTTTGTTTGAGCTATGCAGAGTTTTGTTAGGGGTGTAGATAAAACTTTAAGGATGAACATACAGTACAAATAAGAACATCTATTATTTGGGGCTTGATGTCTTATACCTAAATTTCACAGTGCTTTAAGATTCTCAGGAGGGCAACCACATATTCCCATGTGTATTTGGTGCTTTGGTATAAGGAATGTTCCAAATCCACGGCTGATCTTTACTTCCATACAGTTCTGGAGGCAGGTCATATGACTCAGGAAAGGCAGCCACTGGCTCCTTGCTCCCTGAGAATAATTTCTCTTTTACTCTGAAGCTGTCCAGGCCAAATGCTGATGGCAGGAAAAGGGACCCCAAACTCATAGGAATGGATCATCAGCTGGGTGCCGTTCTTCTCTAATGCTCCCCAGGTGGCCTTGGACAGATTTGTGCTCATGACAAGGAACCAAGCAATCTGACTAAACTCTGGAGAAGGTCTCATATATATTTTAATATGTGGCATAGCATTGCTGCGGCCAGATGTGTCAGCCAATGAAGCCAGTTCTGTTTTTCAGCTGTCTGGATGCTATAGGGAAGAAAGCCCCCAGCCGGATATTCTTGTAAGCTGGTTCACACATTTTCCACAGAAGGACAGATCAGGTGAAGAGGAACGGCATTTTCCCTGGGGTCTTGCTTTCCTTCCCTAGCATCACCAAGCTTTCTTTAAACTCAGAACACGGGGTGCCTGGGTGGCTCAGTCATTAAGCGTCTGCCTTCGGCTCAGGTCATGATCCCTGACCTCAGGTCCTGGGATCAAACCCCGCATCGGGCTCCCTGCTCAGCGGGAAGCCTGCCTCTCCCTTTCCCACTCCCCCTGCTTGTGTTCCCTCTCTCGCTGTGTCTCTGTCAGATAAATAAATAAAATCTTTAAAAAAAAAAAAAACTCAGAACACAACCATTTCGAGTCATCAGCTCCCATAGACCCAATGCTTGAAAACTGACCTACTATGCGACCAAGACTTTCCTTTAGGTATGGATGAGGCATGCTCTTTCAGGTTTCTAAGCCTAAAATGTCCCCAATTATCTTTCTGACTTCCTTGAAAATGTCCTGGGGTTGATCCAATAAGATAAACATTGGTTTCAAAGAGATCATGCTTGTGGATGATATCTATCCACTCCTTGAGTGAAGGAGCATTATAAGGCATCAAGTAGCTGATGAGATCAGCTTTAAAATGTGTTGTTGATTCTCCAGATCTGTGGGTTCCATGTATAATCCATAGGTATAAGGGGCTCAACCATATTCCCTGAGTTTTCTGGTGCCAGTCAGCATGGATGAGGTTGGAGGTGTGTGTGACAATTCGGAGGCCTTCTTCATACGGTAGTAACATTCATTTTCCTGGCAGAGGAAAATGTTTTCATAAGGCTTGGCCTGGGCATGTAAGTGAACCTTCGAGTCTCGTTTATCTCCGTGCACAAGCAGAATTGGTTTCTGAACTCCAGTGGACACTGTTTTATGAGCCAGTCTACGTCAAAGCAGTAGTTAAACTGAGCTGAAGATACAAGCGCCCCAAATAGGGGAGACAGAATATCCTTGATGTGGAGGGCTCCAGAGTTATACTTTGACTTAATTCCCGAGACTCTAGTGAGGTAAAATTGGAAGGGGTTCCTTTTCCCAACATGTCCCAAATGTCTTGGCCTTCCCCTGAAGTTTCTTACTCCTCTTCCTCCTCTTTTAGTCCATGGTGGGCAGGAAGGCCATGATTTCCAGTACTTTGGGCAGCACTGTCTTTGGGAGAAGAGATGCCACTCTCCTCTTTGACCACCATGTTCTTAGCCTGCTTCTGCTATGTTCCTGGTTGCAACTCATCATTGCTGCTAGAGAGACACCAACCTAGGTCTTCCTGGGAACCACTCTTCTGCCTTTTGGGAGATGAAACTTGTGAATCTGTGTTGCTGAACTTCACAGGTGTTAATTTTCTTCTATGGGCAGCTTTCCTAGCCTCAGAACGGTGTATCTTAGTTCATTTGCTGCTCCCTGCCCAGCATGCAGGAGGGAAGAAGTAGATAGCTTGTCTAGTTTTGGCTTTTCCTCCTCACGTTCATCACTACTGGACACTGTCCACTTCCCATAATCACCGTCCTAAGACATACTTCTGAAATTTCCAGACCTGGTCTGTTTTTGTTATTTTTTGATAGTTAAATAATACCATGAAAGGTGAATCTAAAATAGAAGAGATATCACCTGTGGCTTTGACGCAGCATTCCACAGCATGCCAAAATAAGAATTTTCTCCAGGTGGGGGGAGAGGTGGAGTGTGTGTGTGTGTGTGTGTGTGTGTGTGTGTGTGTGTGTGTAGGGCTACCCATGTCTGCCTGATTCTTCCAGTCTTTTGTTGATGAAAACTCTCAGGTCAGAGGAACACAAGATAAAAGAAAAAGATCATATGTTAGTAATGAGAAATAAATGGCAATTGATAATTAGGGAATCTGTTTTCAGCAGACTGGCCTTAGAAATGGTCAAAACAGGTCTCTAGTAGTAATTAAGGATTGAAAAACTTAAAGTGATTTTTTTTTTAAGTTAAGTTCAAAGAGTGTTAGATGGCTCAGATTGACTCTGTTTCTGGTATGACTCGAAGAGAACATCACATGCAGGTCCATGATGATTAAGCTGTGCCTAGGGCTAGATGGTCCAAATATCCTTTTATTTGGAACTCTAGTTAAAGATAAACATGAAGAGGGACGCCTAGGTGGCTCAATCATTAAGCGTCTGCCTTTGGCTCAGGTCGTGATCCCAGGGTCCTGGGATCAAGCCCCACATTGGGCTCCTTGCTCCGCAGAGAGATGGCTTCTCTCTCTCCCACTCCCCCTGCTTGTTTTCCCTCTCTCGCTGTGTCTCTCTCTGTCAAATAAATAAAATCTTAAAAAAAAAAAGATAAACATGAAGAAACTCAATCTGTCAATCAACCAACATGCCAGATGCTTTCATGTTTCATTTTCTATATATCTAAGTCCAAGTTGATCTCAGCTAAATATTTCTCTTCTCCTCCCTCAATAATAGAAAACTGACGATAGTGAAAACAATATATTATACAGATTTTCCTCAACTTATGATGAAGTTACATCCTGGTAAACCCATTGTAAGATGAAAATATCATAAATCAAAAATGCATTTAATACACCTAACCCACTAAAACATCATAGCTTAGCCTAGCTGAACTTAAACATGCTCAGAACACTTATATCAACCAGCAGTTGGGCAAATCATCTAACCCAAAGCCTATTTTACAATAAAGCATGGATATCTCATGTAGTTTATTGAATATTGTACTCAAAGTGAAAAACAGAATGGTTGTAAGTGTATCAGTTGTTTCCCCTCATGGTCACATGGCTGACTGGGAGCTGCAGCTCACTGCCACTACCCAGTATTAAGAGAGAGTATCTAACCACATATCGCTAGCCTGGGTAAAGATCACAATTCAAGGGGCGCCTGGGTAGCTCAGTCAGTTAAGTGTCCAACTCTTGATTTCCGCTCAGGTCATGATCTCAGGGTTATGAGATCAATCTCAGGGTTGTAAGAACAAGCTCCACGTTTGACTCCAGACTGGGTATGGAGCCTGCATTAAGATTCTTTCTCTCCCTTTTCCTCTGCCCCTCCCTGTCCCCAAAAGACCACGATTTAATATCAAAGTGTGGTTTCTACTGAACACATATCACTTTTGCACCATCGTAAAGTCAAAAGCTCCTAAGACAAAACATTGTAAGTCAGGGACCATCTGTATGTACAATTTTGAGTTCTAAAGGTGGAAAAAACACATTGCATTAATAATACTTATGGTAGGAAGAATAATGGTCCGCTAAAGATGTCCACCTTCTAATTCTCAGAAGCTATGAATATATATTACCTGCAAGTAAGAATCACAGTTGTAGATAGAATTAAGGTTGCTAATCAGCTGACCTTAAAATATTTTGGATTATCTGGGTGGGTCTCATGTGATAACAAGGATCATTTAAATGTGGAAGGAGAGGTAGGAGTCAGTGTCAAAGAAAGATCTGACAATGCTACATAGCTAGCTTTGAAGATGGAAGAAGAGGCCATGACCAAAGAATTCAATCCTCTAGAAGCTGGAAAAGACCAGGAAAGATTTTCCCTTAGAAACAAACTCCAAAGGGAACATCTTGCTTTTAGCCCAATGAGACCCATTTCAGACTAACTTCAGAACTTTAAGATGGTAAAGCTGTTTTGGTTTAAGCCACTAAATTTTTTGTAATTTGTAATAGCAGCAATAGGAAACTAAGACAATATTCAATCTCATGTCATCATGTCAGACTCCCTCCAGTGATCTAGAACAATTTCATGACTCAGCCAAGTGACTGGAATAAAGCATGTACTGTCAGAAAGGACATAATTTGCCAGCAAGCTTCCAAACTGTGAACTGAGACTTGATTCACACAGGACAATAGCCCAGAGAGATCTGAGGTATCCCTAGGCCAACTTGCAGCCAGTTACAGAGTAAAGCTTGTTTTCCTAGAAGGAATTTATATACACCTTCAGATGTCCAGAAAAATGAGAAAAAGATTTTTTCTAACAAAATAATTATTTTGATAGTAGTATAAAAATGTCATTTTGAAAACTCGTCTATTGAGAGAAAACTATGTATGTAGGTAGTGGTTCAACAAAATATCTACTTCATCTAGAGTTACTCCTGATTATTTTAGGTTTAAAACAATAGTTACAGATAATTATAAAATTTTTGGAGCAATAAAATTGATATACCTCAGAGAGCACATGAAAACTTTCAGGTTAGTCAAAACTGTGTTCTTAATCCATTCCCTTCATATCAGCCCAAGAGGCAACAGAAGATGTTAGGCATATTTTTCCCAGTTGAAATACTCCATTCAGTATTCCTGCAGCCCCTGCAAAACCCATGGCAGTCCCGCTTCCCTCCCTCCCCCTTTCTTGCCTCATAACCTCTTGAATGCCTACCCCATATTCACTGTCAAATTCAGAGAGTTTGCACTTATGATGAGCTCTGAGTAATATACAGAATTGTTGAATTGCTATGTTATACACCTGAAACTAATATATAACATTTAACATTTATAAACTATACAGGAATAAAAATTAAAAAGTTATTAAATAAACAAATAAAATAAAAATTAAAAATTCAGGTGGTTTGGATTTCAAGTATCACCTAGTGGCCAAAGAAACTCCTCTCACTAGCTGACCAAGCATTCCAAATTCCAAAACTTTAAGATAGCTCCCCAGAAATGATGAACAACGTGCTTTTATAATTGTTCTGCATGATCCATGGACATCTAGAAACTTTAAAACATTAACAAAATAATTTTCTTTTTTTGTTGTTTTTTTATTGTATTGTATTTAAATTCAATTAATTAATATATAGTGTATTATTAGTTTCAGAGGTAGAGTTCAGTGATTCATCAGTTGTATATGACACCAAGTACTCATTGCATCACATGCCCTCCTTAATGCCCATCACCCAGTTACCCCATTCCCTCACCCCCCTCCCCTCTAGCAACCCTCAGTTTGTTTTCTATAGTTAAGAGTCTCTTACGGTTTCTCTCCCTCTCTGATTTTGTCTTATTTTAATTTTCCCTCCCTTCCCCTATAATCCTCTGTTTTGTTTCTTAAAATAATTTTCTAATATCAGGGAAAACCTTTAAAAATTCAAAAGGAATTAAGATTCTTTCTCTCCCTTTTCCTCTGCCCCTCCCTGTCCCCAAAAGATCACAATTTAATATCAAAGTATGGTTTCTACTGAACATGTATCACTTTTGCACCATCGTAAAGTCAAAAAATAGTTTTTACCTGTGTAGGCAACTCTCAACAAATTTATGTACACTATATCTTCTGAAATTAAAAATCATATAAAAGGAGAGGCAAGTTGTCCCAACCACACCACTAGCGTACCCACATCAAGCAAAAACTATGTTAAGAAAAAGCTCTAGGGGCGCCTCTGTGGCTCAGTCAGTTAAGCATCCAACTCCTGATTTTGGCTCAGGTCATGGTCTCAGGGTGGTAAGATCAAGCCCTGGATCCCGCTCCGCCCTCAGCAGGCAGTCTGCTTCTCTCTTTCTCCCTCTCTCTGCCCCGCCCCCAACCCTAGCTCACACACTCTCTCTCTCTCTCAAATAAATAAATAAATCTTAAAAAAGAAAGAAAGAAAGAAAGAAAAAGCTCTAAATTAAATGGTCCTGGAGTGAGTCTTTTTTTAAATCAGCTTTATTATACAAGATACATATCTTTAGTTAAAGCTAGATACTCTGATTCACAAACATGTCACTGCCTTTAATATTGCTTTCTCAGATATGGGGTCAGGTCTCTTGACTACCTTTCTGATAGATGACATATTCTGTCAGAAGTTAAAACTGCAGTCTGTGACAATGGAAGAAGCTATTTTGTATCTACTTCACAGAGACATCATACTCAACCATGAAAAATTAAAAGCTTTTCCTCTAAGATCAGGTAAAAGACAAGGATGCCCACTCTCATCACCACTTATTCAACATAGTATTGGAAGTCCTGGCCAGAACAATTAGGCAGGAAAAAGAAATAAAAGGCACCCTAATGGGGAAGGAAGAAGTAAAACTGTCACTATTTGCAGATAACAAAATATTATATAGAAAACCTTAAAGGGAGCAAGATGGCGGAGGAGTAGGAGACCTAGATTTCGTCTGGTCTCAGGAATTCAGCTGAATAGGGATCAAACCATTCTGAACACCTACGAACTCAACAGGAGATCAAAGAGGAGAGTAGCAACAACTCTCTGAACAGAGAAGCGACCACTTACTGGAAGGTAGGACGTGCGGAGAAGTGAATCCGAGGCGATATTTGGGAGGATAGACGGCGGGGGAGGGGGCCTCCATCGGCCGCTTCTGGCAAGTGCTAGAGCCGCGGAGAACAAAATCGGACCTTTTAGAAGCCGGCTCCGCTGAGGGACGTCGCTCCAGTGGCTAAGCGGGGGTGGAACCCTCGCAGGACAGTGGGGTCTCAGGACCCTTGGGGTCACAGAAAGACCGGGGGAGCCTGAGTGCGCCAGAGCTCCCAGGTATCGGAG